>NC_090324.1:81643553-81818868 GCF_040869045.1 Eurosta solidaginis | reverse complement strand
GTATAAAATGTATACATTTAATAATTTATTATTTGGGAAAAATTTAAACAACGTGACATCAGGACGGACAAGGCGACAGCTGTTTCGATTATACCTTGTAAATCTCTTCAAAGCCTTTTCTCCCGGGAGTGGGAGTCGAACTCGCACCCCTACGATAGTTGAAATGGTTGTAAACGCATTCAGCTACGTCATGCCTGTTGTGAAGTCTTTCCCAATTGCCTTCTTTTTGCATATTTTAATCTTTTACACATTGCATACTTCGTATGCAATTATGTGTTAAAGCTATGCTTGGTACGGCGGTTTTCAAAGAAACTTTGGTTTTGTTGCTGTTTTCGTTCTATTTATAGAACTACAACGAATTAACCAATTTTGTCTGTTTGTATGATTTTAATAATCGGGGATTGCCCATATTTCTTTTTTTTTTTATTTTTAAATGTATGAAAACATTTATTTGAAGCAATTTTTTAATTTTATAATTTATTATTTGGGAAAAATTTAAACAACGTGACATCAGGACGGACAAGGCGACAGCTGTTTCGATTATACCTTGTAAATCTCTTCAAAGCCTTTTCTCCCGGGAGTGGGAGTCGAACTCGCACCCCTACGATAGTTGAAATGGTTGTAAACGCATTCAGCTACGTCATGCCTGTTGTGAAGTCTTTCCCAATTGCCTTCTTTTTGCATATTTTAATCTTTTACACATTGCATACTTCGTATGCAATTATGTGTTAAAGCTATGCTTGGTATGGCGGTTTTCAAAGAAACTTTGGTTTTGTTGCTGTTTTCGTTCTATTTATAGAACTACAACGAATTAACCAATTTTGTCTGTTTGTATGATTTTAATAATCGGGGATTGCCCATATTTCTTTTTTTTTTTAAATGTATGAAAACATTTATTTGAAGCAATTTTTTAATTTTATAATTTATTATTTGGGAAAAATTTAAACAACGTGACATCAGGACGAACAAGGCGACAGCTGTTTCGATTATACCTTGTAAATCTCTTCAAAGCCTTTTCTCCCGGGAGTGGGAGTCGAAATCGCACCCCTACGATAGTTGAAATGGTTGTAAACGCATTCAGCTACGTCATGCCTGTTGTGAAGTCTTTCCCAATTGCCTTCTTTTTGCATATTTTAATCTTTTACACATTGCATACTTCGTATGCAATTATGTGTTAAAGCTATGCTTGGTATGGCGGTTTTCAAAGAAACTTTGGTTTTGTTGCTGTTTTCGTTCTATTTATAGAACTACAACGAATTAACCAATTTTGTCTGTTTGTATGATTTTAATAATCGGGGATTGCCCATATTTCTTTTTTTTTTTAATGTATGAAAACATTTATTTGAAGCAATTTTTTAATTTTATAATTTATTATTTGGGAAAAATTTAAACAACGTGACATCAGGACGGACAAGGCGACAGCTGTTTCGATTATACCTTGTAAATCTCTTCAAAGCCTTTTCTCCCGGGAGTGGGAGTCGAACTCGCACCCCAACGATAGTTGAAATGGTTGTAAACGCATTCAGCTACGTCATGCCTGTTGTGAAGTCTTTCCCAATTGCCTTCTTTTTGCATATTTTAATCTTTTACACATTGCATACTTCGTATGCAATTATGTGTTAAAGCTATGCTTGGTATGGCGGTTTTCAAAGAAACTTTGGTTTTGTTGCTGTTTTCGTTCTATTTATAGAACTACAACGAATTAACCAATTTTGTCTGTTTGTATGATTTTAATAATCGGGGATTGCCCATAGTTCTTTTTTTTTTATTTTTAAATGTATGAAAACATTTATTTGAAGCAATTTTTTAATTTTATAATTTATTATTTGGGAAAAATTTAAACAACGTGACATCAGGACGGACAAGGCGACAGCTGTTTCGATTATACCTTGTAAATCTCTTCAAAGCCTTTTCTCCCGGGAGTGGGAGTCGAACTCGCACCCCTACGATAGTTGAAATGGTTGTAAACGCATTCAGCTACGTCATGCCTGTTGTGAAGTCTTTCCCAATTGCCTTCTTTTTGCATATTTTAATCTTTTACACATTGCATACTTCGTATGCAATTATGTGTTAAAGCTATGCTTGGTATGGCGGTTTTCAAAGAAACTTTGGTTTTGTTGCTGTTTTCGTTCTATTTATAGAACTACAACGAATTAACCAATTTTGCCTGTTTGTATGATTTTAATAATCGGGGATTGCCCATATTTCTTTTTTTTTTAAATGTATGAAAACATTTATTTGAAGCAATTTTTTAATTTTATAATTTATTATTTGGGAAAAATTTAAACAACGTGACATCAGGACGGACAAGGCGACAGCTGTTTCGATTATACCTTGTAAATCTCTTCAAAGCCTTTTCTCCCGGGAGTGGGAGTCGAACTCGCACCCCTACGATAGTTGAAATGGTTGTAAACGCATTCAGCTACGTCATGCCTGTTGTGAAGTCTTTCCCAATTGCCTTCTTTTTGCATATTTTAATCTTTTACACATTGCATACTTCGTATGCAATTATGTGTTAAAGCTATGCTTGGTACGGCGGTTTTCAAAGAAACTTTGGTTTTGTTGCTGTTTTCGTTCTATTTATAGAACTACAACGAATTAACCAATTTTGTCTGTTTGTATGATTTTAATAATCGGGGATTGCCCATATTTCTTTTTTTTTTAAATGTATGAAAACATTTATTTGAAGCAATTTTTTAATTTTATAATTTATTATTTGGGAAAAATTTAAACAACGTGACATCAGGACGGACAAGGCGACAGCTGTTTCGATTATACCTTGTAAATCTCTTCAAAGCCTTTTCTCCCGGGAGTGGGAGTCGAACTCGCACCCCTACGATAGTTGAAAAGGTTGTAAACGCATTCAGCTACGTCATGCCTGTTGTGAAGTCTTTCCCAATTGCCTTCTTTTTGCATATTTTAATCTTTTACACATTGCATACTTCGTATGCAATTATGTGTTAAAGCTATGCTTGGTATGGCGGTTTTCAATGAAACTTTGGTTTTGTTGCTGTTTTCGTTCTATTTATAGAACTACAACGAATTAACCAATTTTGTCTGTTTGTATGATTTTAATAATCGGGGATTGCCCATATTTCTCTTTTTTTTAAATGTATGAAAACATTTATTTGAAGCAATTTTTTAATTTTATAATTTATTATTTGGGAAAAATTTAAACAACGTGACATCAGGACAGACAAGGCGACAGCTGTTTCGATTATACCTTGTAAATCTCTTCAAAGCCTTTTCTCCCGGGAGTGGGAGTCGAACTCGCACCCCTACGATAGTTGAAATGGTTGTAAACGCATTCAGCTACGTCATGCCTGTTGTGAAGTCTTTCCCAATTGCCTTCTTTTTGCATATTTTAATCTTTTACACATTGCATACTTCGTATGCAATTATGTGTTAAAGCTATGCTTGGTATGGCGGTTTTCAAAGAAACTTTGGTTTTGTTGCTGTTTTCGTTCTATTTATAGAACTACAACGAATTAACCAATTTTGTCTGTTTGTATGATTTTAATAATCGGGGATTGCCCATATTTCTTTTTTTTTTAAATGTATGAAAACATTTATTTGAAGCAATTTTTTAATTTTATAATTTATTATTTGGGAAAAATTGAAACAACGTGATATCAGGACGGACAAGGCGACAGCTGTTTCGATTATACCTTGTAAATCTCTTCAAAGCCTTTTCTCCCGGGAGTGGGAGTCGAACTCGCACCCCTACGATAGTTGAAATGGTTGTAAATGCATTCAGCTACGTCATGCCTGTTGTGAAGTCTTTCCCAATTGCCTTCTTTTTGCATATTTTAATCTTTTACACATTGCATACTTCGTATGCAATTATGTGTTAAAGCTATGCTTGGTATGGCGGTTTTCAAAGAAACTTTGGTTTTGTTGCTGTTTTCGTTCTATTTATAGAACTACAACGAATTAACCAATTTTGTCTGTTTGTATGATTTTAATAATCGGGGATTGCCCATATTTCTTTTTTTTTAAATGTATGAAAACATTTATTTGAAGCAATTTTTTAATTTTATAATTTATTATTTGGGAAAAATTTAAACAACGTGACATCAGGACGGACAAGGCGACAGCTGTTTCGATTATACCTTGTAAATCTCTTCAAAGCCTTTTCTCCCGGGAGTGGGAGTCGAACTCGCACCCCTACGATAGTTGAAATGGTTGTAAACGCATTCAGCTACGTCATGCCTGTTGTGAAGTCTTTCCCAATTGCCTTCTTTTTGCATATTTTAATCTTTTACACATTGCATACTTCGTATGCAATTATGTGTTAAAGCTATGCTTGGTACGGCGGTTTTCAAAGAAACTTTGGTTTTGTTGCTGTTTTCGTTCTATTTATAGAACTACAACGAATTAACCAATTTTGTCTGTTTGTATGATTTTAATAATCGGGGATTGCCCATATTTCTTTTTTTTTTTATTTTTAAATGTATGAAAACATTTATTTGAAGCAATTTTTTTATTTTATAATTTATTATTTGGGAAAAATTTAAACAACGTGACATCAGGACGGACAAGGCGACAGCTGTTTCGATTATACCTTGTAAATCTCTTCAAAGCCTTTTCTCCCGGGAGTGGGAGTCGAACTCGCACCCCTACGATAGTTGAAATGGTTGTAAACGCATTCAGCTACGTCATGCCTGTTGTGAAGTTTTTCGCAATTGCCTTCTTTTTGCATATTTTAATCTTTTACACATTGCATACTTCGTATGCAATTATGTGTTAAAGCTATGCTTGGTATGGCGGTTTTCAAAGAAACTTTGGTTTTGTTGCTGTTTTCGTTCTACTTATAGAACTACAACGAATTAACCAATTTTGTCTGTTTGTATGATTTTAATAATCGGGGATTGCCCATATTTCTTTTTTTTTTTATATGTATGAAAACATTTATTTGAAGCAATTTTTTAATTTTATAATTTATTATTTGGGAAAAATTTAAACAACGTGACATCAGGACGGACAAGGCGACAGCTGTTTCGATTATACCTTGTAAATCTCTTCAAAGCCCACTCCCGGGAGAAAAGGCTTTGAAGAGATTTACAAGGTATAATCGAAACAGCTGTCGCCTTGTCCGTCCTGATGTCACGTTGTTTAAATTTTTCCCAAATAATAAATTATAAAATTAAAAAATTGCTTCAAATAAATGTTTTCATACATTTAAAAATAAAAAAAAAAAAGAAATATGGGCAATCCACGATTATTAAAATCATACAAACAGACAAAATTGGTTAATTCGTTGTAGTTCTATAAATAGAACGAAAACAGCAACAAAACCAAAGTTTCTTTGAAAACCGCCATACCAAGCATAGCTTTAACACATAATTGCATACGAAGTATGCAATGTGTAAAAGATTAAAATATGCAAAAAGAAGGCAATTGGGAAAGACTTCACAACAGGCATGACGTAGCTGAATGCGTTTACAACCATTTCAACTATCGTAGGGGTGCGAGTTCGACTCCCACTCCCGGGAGAAAAGGCTTTGAAGAGATTTACAAGGTATAATCGAAACAGCTGTCGCCTTGTCCGTCCTGATGTCACGTTGTTTAAATTTTTCCCAAATATTAAATTATAAAATTAAAAAATTGCTTCAAATAAATGTTTTCATACATTTAAAAATAAAAAAAAAAAGAAATATGGGCAATCCCCGATTATTAAAATCATACAAACAGACAAAATTGGTTAATTCGTTGTAGTTCTATAAATAGAACGAAAACAGCAACAAAACCAAAGTTTCTTTGAAAACCGCCATACCAAGCATAGCTTTAACACATAATTGCATACGAAGTATGCAATGTGTAAAAGATTAAAATATGCAAAAAGAAGGCAATTGGGAAAGACTTCACAACAGGCATGACGTAGCTGAATGCGTTTACAACCATTTCAACTATCGTAGGGGTGCGAGTTCGACTCCCACTCCCGGGAGAAAAGGCTTTGAAGAGATTTACAAGGTATAATCGAAACAGCTGTCGCCTTGTCCGTCCTGATGTTACGTTGTTTAAATTTTTCCCAAATAATAAATTATAAAATTAAAAAATTGCTTCAAATAAATGTTTTCATACATTTAAAAAAAAAAGAAATATGGGCAATCCCCGATTATTAAAATCATACAAACAGACAAAATTGGTTAATTCGTTGTAGTTCTATAAATAGAACGAAAACAGCACCAAAACCAAAGTTTCTTTGAAAACCGCCATACCAAGCATAGCTTTAACACATAATTGCATACGAAGTATGCAATGTGTAAAAGATTAAAATATGCAAAAAGAAGGCAATTGGGAAAGACTTCACAACAGGCATGACGTAGCTGAATGCGTTTACAACCATTTCAACTATCGTAGGGGTGCGAGTTCGACTCCCACTCCCGGGAGAAAAGGCTTTGAAGAGATTTACAAGGTATAATCGAAACAGCTGTCGCCTTGTCCGTCCTGATGAAACGTTGTTTAAATTTTTCCCAAATAATAAATTATAAAATTAAAAAATTGCTTCAAATAAATGTTTTCATACATTTAAAAATAAAAAAAAAGAACTATGGGCAATCCCCGATTATTAAAATCATACAAACAGACAAAATTGGTTAATTCGTTGTAGTTCTATAAATAGAACGAAAACAGCAACAAAACCAAAGTTTCTTTGAAAACCGCCATACCAAGCATAGCTTTAACACATAATTGCATACGAAGTATGCAATGTGTAAAAGATTAAAATATGCAAAAAGAAGGCAATTGGGAAAGACTTCACAACAGGCATGACGTAGCTGAATGCGTTTACAACCATTTCAACTATCGTAGGGGTGCGAGTTCGACTCCCACTCCCGGGAGAAAAGGCTTTGAAGAGATTTACAAGGTATAATCGAAACAGCTGTCGCCTTGTCCGTCCTGATGAA
This sequence comes from Eurosta solidaginis, assembly GCF_040869045.1. Classification (NCBI taxonomy): domain Eukaryota; kingdom Metazoa; phylum Arthropoda; class Insecta; order Diptera; family Tephritidae; genus Eurosta; species Eurosta solidaginis. The sequence goes on along the minus strand of NC_090324.1, from coordinate 81,811,960 downwards.
ACGTTGTTTAAATTTTTCCCAAATAATAAATTATAAAATTAAAAAATTGCTTCAAATAAATGTTTTCATACATTTAAAAATAAAAAAAAAAGAAATATGGGCAATCCCCGATTATTAAAATCATACAAACAGACAAAATTGGTTAATTCGTTGTAGTTCTATAAATAGAACGAAAACAGCAACAAAACCAAAGTTTCTTTGAAAACCGCCGTACCAAGCATAGCTTTAACACATAATTGCATACGAAGTATGCAATGTGTAAAAGATTAAAATATGCAAAAAGAAGGCAATTGGGAAAGACTTCACAACAGGCATGACGTAGCTGAATGCGTTTACAACCATTTCAACTATCGTAGGGGTGCGAGTTCGACTCCCACTCCCGGGAGAAAAGGCTTTGAAGAGATTTACAAGGTATAATCGAAACAGCTGTCGCCTTGTCCGTCCTGATGTCACGTTGTTTAAATTTTTCCCAAATAATAAATTATAAAATTAAAAAATTGCTTCAAATAAATGTTTTCATACATTTAAAAAAAAAAGAAATATGGGCAATCCCCGATTATTAAAATCATACAAACAGACAAAATTGGTTAATTCGTTGTAGTTCTATAAATAGAACGAAAACAGCAACAAAACCAAAGTTTCTTTGAAAACCGCCATACCAAGCATAGCTTTAACACATAATTGCATACGAAGTATGCAATGTGTAAAAGATTAAAATATGCAAAAAGAATGCAATTGGGAAAGACTTCACAACAGGCATGACGTAGCTGAATGCGTTTACAACCATTTCAACTATCGTAGGGGTGCGAGTTCGACTCCCACTCCCGGGAGAAAAGGCTTTGAAGAGATTTACAAGGTATAATCGAAACAGCTGTCGCCTTGTCCGTCCTGATGTCACGTTGTTTAAATTTTTCCCAAATAATAAATTATAAAATTAAAAAATTGCTTCAAATAAATGTTTTCATACATTTAAAAAAAAAAGAAATATGGGCAATCCCCGATTATTAAAATCATACAAACAGACAAAATTGGTTAATTCGTTGTATTTCTATAAATAGAACGAAAACAGCAACAACACCAAAGTTTCTTTGAAAACCGCCATACCAAGCATAGCTTTAACACATAATTGCATACGAAGTATGCAATGTGTAAAAGATTAAAATATGCAAAAAGAAGGCAATTGGGAAAGACTTCACAACAGGCATGACGTAGCTGAATGCGTTTACAACCATTTCAACTATCGTAGGGGTGCGAGTTCGACTCCCACTCCCGGGAGAAAAGGCTTTGAAGAGATTTACAAGGTATAATCGAAACAGCTGTCGCCTTGTCCGTCCTGATGTCACGTTGTTTAAATTTTTCCCAAATAATAAATTATAAAATTAAAAAATTGCTTCAAATAAATGTTTTCATACATTTAAAAATAAAAAAAAAAAGAAATATGGGCAATCCCCGATTATTAAAATCATACAAACAGACAAAATTGGTTAATTCGTTGTAGTTCTATAAATAGAACGAAAACAGCAACAAAACCAAAGTTTCTTTGAAAACCGCCGTACCAAGCATAGCTTTAACACATAATTGCATACGAAGTATGCAATGTGTAAAAGATTAAAATATGCAAAAAGAAGGCAATTGGGAAAGACTTCACAACAGGCATGACGTAGCTGAATGCGTTTACAACCATTTCAACTATCGTAGGGGTGCGAGTTCGACTCCCACTCCCGGGAGAAAAGGCTTTGAAGAGATTTACAAGGTATAATCGAAACAGCTGTCGCCTTGTCCGTCCTGATGTCACGTTGTTTAAATTTTTCCCAAATATTAAATTATAAAATTAAAAAATTGCTTCAAATAAATGTTTTCATACATTTAAAAATAAAAAAAAAAAGAAATATGGGCAATCCCCGATTATTAAAATCATACAAACAGACAAAATTGGTTAATTCGTTGTAGTTCTATAAATAGAACGAAAACAGCAACAAAACCAAAGTTTCTTTGAAAACCGCCATACCAAGCATAGCTTTAACACATAATTGCATACGAAGTATGCAATGTGTAAAAGATTAAAATATGCAAAAAGAAGGCAATTGGGAAAGACTTCACAACAGGCATGACGTAGCTGAATGCGTTTACAACCATTTCAACTATCGTAGGGGTGCGAGTTCGACTCCCACTCCCGGGAGAAAAGGCTTTGAAGAGATTTACAAGGTATAATCGAAACAGCTGTCGCCTTGTCCGTCCTGATGTCACGTTGTTTAAATTTTTCCCAAATAATAAATTATAAAATTAAAAAATTGCTTCAAATAAATGTTTTCATACATTTAAAAAAAAAAGAAATATGGGCAATCCCCGATTATTAAAATCATACAAACAGACAAAATTGGTTAATTCGTTGTAGTTCTATAAATAGAACGAAAACAGCAACAAAACCAAAGTTTCTTTGAAAACCGCCATACCAAGCATAGCTTTAACACATAATTGCATACGAAGTATGCAATGTGTAAAAGATTAAAATATGCAAAAAGAAGGCAATTGGGAAAGACTTCACAACAGGCATGACGTAGCTGAATGCGTTTACAACCATTTCAACTATCGTAGGGGTGCGAGTTCGACTCCCACTCCCGGGAGAAAAGGCTTTGAAGAGATTTACAAGGTATAATCGAAACAGCTGTCGCCTTGTCCGTCCTGATGAAACGTTGTTTAAATTTTTCCCAAATAATAAATTATAAAATTAAAAAATTGCTTCAAATAAATGTTTTCATACATTTAAAAATAAAAAAAAAAGAAATATGGGCAATCCCCGATTATTAAAATCATGCAAACAGACAAAATTGGTTAATTCGTTGTAGTTCTATAAATAGAACGAAAACAGCAACAAAACCAAAGTTTCTTTGAAAACCGCCGTACCAAGCATAGCTTTAACACATAATTGCATACGAAGTATGCAATGTGTAAAAGATTAAAATATGCAAAAAGAAGGCAATTGGGAAAGACTTCACAACAGGCATGACGTAGCTGAATGCGTTTACAACCATTTCAACTATCGTAGGGGTGCGAGTTCGACTCCCACTCCCGGGAGAAAAGGCTTTGAAGAGATTTACAAGGTATAATCGAAACAGCTGTCGCCTTGTCCGTCCTGATGTCACGTTGTTTAAATTTTTCCCAAATAATAAATTATAAAATTAAAAAATTGCTTCAAATAAATGTTTTCATACATTTAAAAAAAAAAGAAATATGGGCAATCCCCGATTATTAAAATCATACAAACAGACAAAATTGGTTAATTCGTTGTAGTTCTATAAATAGAACGAAAACAGCAACAAAACCAAAGTTTCTTTGAAAACCGCCATACCAAGCATAGCTTTAACACATAATTGCATACGAAGTATGCAATGTGTAAAAGATTAAAATATGCAAAAAGAAGGCAATTGGGAAAGACTTCACAACAGGCATGACGTAGCTGAATGCGTTTACAACCATTTCAACTATCGTAGGGGTGCGAGTTCGACTCCCACTCCCGGGAGAAAAGGCTTTGAAGAGATTTACAAGGTATAATCGAAACAGCTGTCGCCTTGTCCGTCCTGATGTCACGTTGTTTAAATTTTTCCCAAATAATAAATTATAAAATTAAAAAATTGCTTCAAATAAATGTTTTCATACATTTAAAAAAAAAAGAAATATGGGCAATCCCCGATTATTAAAATCATACAAACAGACAAAATTGGTTAATTCGTTGTATTTCTATAAATAGAACGAAAACAGCAACAACACCAAAGTTTCTTTGAAAACCGCCATACCAAGCATAGCTTTAACACATAATTGCATACGAAGTATGCAATGTGTAAAAGATTAAAATATGCAAAAAGAAGGCAATTGGGAAAGACTTCACAACAGGCATGACGTAGCTGAATGCGTTTACAACCATTTCAACTATCGTAGGGGTGCGAGTTCGACTCCCACTCCCGGGAGAAAAGGCTTTGAAGAGATTTACAAGGTATAATCGAAACAGCTGTCGCCTTGTCCGTCCTGATGTCACGTTGTTTAAATTTTTCCCAAATAATAAATTATAAAATTAAAAAATTGCTTCAAATAAATGTTTTCATACATTTAAAAATAAAAAAAAAAAGAAATATGGGCAATCCCCGATTATTAAAATCATACAAACAGACAAAATTGGTTAATTCGTTGTAGTTCTATAAATAGAACGAAAACAGCAACAAAACCAAAGTTTCTTTGAAAACCGCCGTACCAAGCATAGCTTTAACACATAATTGCATACGAAGTATGCAATGTGTAAAAGATTAAAATATGCAAAAAGAAGGCAATTGGGAAAGACTTCACAACAGGCATGACGTAGCTGAATGCGTTTACAACCATTTCAACTATCGTAGGGGTGCGAGTTCGACTCCCACTCCCGGGAGAAAAGGCTTTGAAGAGATTTACAAGGTATAATCGAAACAGCTGTCGCCTTGTCCGTCCTGATGTCACGTTGTTTAAATTTTTCCCAAATAATAAATTATAAAATTAAAAAATTGCTTCAAATAAATGTTTTCATACATTTATAAAAAAAAAGAAATATGGGCAATCCCCGATTATTAAAATCATACAAACAGACAAAATTGGTTAATTCGTTGTAGTTCTATAAATAGAACGAAAACAGCAACAAAACCAAAGTTTCTTTGAAAACCGCCGTACCAAGCATAGCTTTAACACATAATTGCATACGAAGTATGCAATGTGTAAAAGATTAAAATATGCAAAAAGAAGGCAATTGGGAAAGATTTCACAACAGGCATGACGTAGCTGAATGCGTTTACAACCATTTCAACTATCGTAGGGGTGCGAGTTCGACTCCCACTCCCGGGAGAAAAGGCTTTGAAGAGATTTACAAGGTATAATCGAATCAGCTGTCGCCTTGTCCGTCCTGATGTCACGTTGTTTAAATTTTTCCCAAATAATAAATTATAAAATTAAAAAATTGCTTCAAATAAATGTTTTCATACATTAAAAAAAAAAAAAAGAAATATGGGCAATCCCCGATTATTAAAATCATGTATACATTTAATTTTTCCAAATTATTATCTCCTCTTATTTCTAAGCCTGGCTTATTAAAGGGTAGCGGAGGTGAAAACCACCCACTAATCCTTCCGGTTGTTGGGGGGTGGGGGGCCCAACAAGTATACTGACTAAGTACTCGTGAGGTGAAAGCCCCCAGGTGTACTATTCGCTGACCAGTTTAACCAGCCAACTAATATACCTAACTAGTGCTAGCTAACTACTCAATTTATTTTAGGATTTGTCGCCCTTTTATACTAATTTGCGCACAGGCAAACGGTGATATTACAATAGCAATGCTTAACCACTAAAATTATATCTATTTAACACTCGTATTGTGATACATTGGTCTTTTGTCTTAAATCTTCAAATAACTTCACTTAACATACATATGTACACACGCCTGTGTGCTTACATTAGATTAACTGGGCATGCCTGTTGTGCTTTCTTTTGTGTTTGTACATTTGTAAATTCTTAGCTTCGCGCCTTGTATATTTGTAAATTCTTAGTTTCGCGCCTTGTACATTTTTATACTCAGTTGAGCAGGGCTCACAGAGTATATTAATTTTAATTGGATAACGGTTGGTTGTACAGGTATAAAGGAATCGAGATAGATATAGACTTCCATATATAAAATCATCAGTATCGAAAAAAATTCGTTTGAGCCATGTCCGTCCGTCCGTCCGTCCGTCCGTCTCTCCGTTAACACGATAACTTGAGTAAATTTTGAGGTATCTTGATGAAATTTGGTATGTAGGTTCTTGGGCACCCATCTCATATCGCTATTTAAAATGAACGACATCGGACAATAACCACACCCACTTTTTCGATATCGAAAATTTCGAAAAATCGAAAAAGTGCGATAATTCATTACCAAATACGGATTAAGCGATGAAACTTGGTAGGTGAGTTGAACTTATGACGCGGAATAGAAAACTTGTAAAATTTTGGACAACGGGCGTGGCACCGCCCACTTTTAAAAGAAGGTAATTTAGAAGTTTTGCAAGCTGTAATGTGGCAGTCGTTGAAGATATCATGATGAAATTTGGCAGTAACGTTACTCTTATTACTGTATGTCTGCTAAATAAAAATTAGCAAAATCGGAGAACGACCACGCCCACTTTTTAAAAAAAAAAATTTTTTAATTCAAATTTTAAAAGAAAAGTTAATATCTTTACAGTATATAAGTAAATTATGTCAACATTCGACTCCAGTAATGATATGTTGCAACAAAATACAAAAATAAAAGAAAATTTCAAAATGGGCGTGGCTCCGCCCTTTTTCATTTAATTTGTCTAGGATACTTTTAATGCCATAAGTCGAACAAAAATTTACCAATCCTTGTGAAATTTCGTTCAGGCTTAGATGCTAGGACGATAACTGTTTTCTGTGAAAAAGGGCGAAATCGGTTGAAGCCACGCCCAGTTTTTATACACAGTCGACCGTCTGTCCTTCCATTCGGCCGTTAACACGATAACTTGAGCAAAAATCGATATATCTTTACAAAACTCAGTTCACGTACTTACCTGAACTCACTTTGTGTTGGTGTAAGAAATGGCCGAAATCCGACTATGAACACGCCCACTTTTTTGATATCGAAAACTACGAAAAATGAAAAAAATGCCATAATTATATATCAAATACGAAAAAAGGGATGAAACATGGTAATTGTATTGGTCTATTGACGCAAAATATAACTTTAGAAAAAAACTTGGTAAAATGGGTGTGACACCTACCATATTAAGTAGAAGAAAATGAAAAAGTTTTGCAGGGCGAAATCAAAAGCCCTTGGAATCTTGGAAGGAATGCTGTTCGTGGTATTACATATATAAATAAATTAGCGGTACCCGACATATGATGTTCTGGATCACCCTGGTCCACATTTTGGTCGATATCTCGACTGACTTTTAAAACCCTCATTAATACCTTTAATTTGATACTCATATCGCACAAACATATTCTAGAGTCACCCCTGGTCCACGTTTATGGCGAATACTCGAAAAGGCGTCCACATATAGAACTAAGGCCCACTAGTTTTTAAAATACTCATTAACACCTTTCATTTTATACTCATATCGTACAAAAAAATTCTAGAGTCACCCCTGGCCCACCTTTATGGCGATATCTCGAAAAGGCATCCACCTATAGAACTAAGGCCCACTCCCTTTTAAAATACTCATTAACACCTTTCATTTGATACCCACTTCGTACAAACAAATTCTAGTGTCACCCCTGGTCCACCTTTATGGCGATATCTTGAAAAGGCGCCCACCTATAGAACTAAGGCCCACGCCCTTTTAAAATACTCATTAACACCTTTCATTTGATACCCATATCGTACAAACCAATTCTAGAGTCACCCCTGGTCCACCTTTATGGCGATATCTCGAAAAGGCGTCCACCTATAGAACTAAGGCCCACGCCCTTTTAAAATACTCATTAACAGCTTTCATTTGATACCCATAGAGTACAAACAAATTCTAGAGTCACCCCTGGTTCACTTTTATGGCGATATCTCGAAAAGGCTTCCACCTATAGAACTAAGGCCCATTCCCATTTAAAATACTCATTAACACCTTTCATTTGATACCCATATCGTACAAACAAATTCTAGAGTCACCCCTGGTCCACCCTTATGGCGATATCTTGAAAAGGCGTCCACCTACAGAACTAAAGCCCACGCCCTTTTAAAATACTCATTAACACCTTTCATCTGATACCCATATTGTACAAACGCATTATCCTGAAAAGGCGTCCACCCATAGAACTAAGGCCCACTCCCTTTTAAAACACTTATTAACACCTTTCGTTTGATACCCATATTGTTCGAACGCATTCTATAGTCAACCCTGGTCCACTTTTATAACGATATTCTGAAAAGGCGTCCACCTATAGAACTAAGGCCCACTCCCTTTTAAAATACTCATTAACACCTTTCATTTGATACCCATACAGTACAAACTGTCTAAGCTTTGGGCAATTGAGGGCGAGCAGTTTAATAAGAGTTATAAATGAGTAATTTTATGTGCTTGTAAGCGTATGAGTCGTGGCACAGTGGCTGACGTACCCGACCAAACGCCCGGGGTTGCGGGTTCAACTCCCACCAAGCATTCCTTTTTTTTTTTAATTTATAAATTATTATTATTAATGGACTGTATTGAGTTTATGGGGTTTTTGATTTAATGTATTCCATTTATTGAGTTGGGTAGTTTTAGTGTTATTGGTGTATTTAAGTAATGGGACGATGCATAGCATCAGTACACCTTTATTTATTTATTTGTGGTTATTTTAAGGGATTCAGTTTATTAAGTTGGGTGGTTTTAGTGTTATTGGTGTGTTTAAGTCATGGGAGGATGCATAGCATCAGTACACCTTTTATTTATTTAATGTGGGGGCGAGCACTGGGGGGCTCTGAGGCTTCGCTCTACTGAGCCACCTCATCCTCTATTTGAAGAACCCTTTAAAATGTGATATGGAGGCGAGCACGGGACGGCTCTGAGGTATTGGCGCCCCATTTTCTACAAGAAAAACCTCTATTTATTTAATTTGGGGCGAGCGTTGGGCACTCTGAGGTTTCGCTCTAATGAGCCACCTCATCTTCTATTTGAAGAACCCCTTCAAAGTGTGATATGGAGGCGAGCACTGGGCTCTGATGTATTAGCACACCATCCGAAGAACCTCCATTTTAATTAAAAAAACTCAAACTATGTCTTTAGAATATTTCACTAACCAGTTGAGAATTACAAGCACACTCAATGGCTACTGAAACAAACGAACGAAAAATGTTCATAGTTTAAGTCGCTTAAACATACTCCCCCCTTAGACGGCTTAGTCGTCTAATGAAACTTCCATACGAGCCAGTCATCCGGCTCGAAGGACCATGTCTAAGCTTTGGGCAATTGAGGGCGAGCAGTTTAATAAGAGTTATAAATGAGTAATTTTATGTGCTTGTAAGCGTATCAGTCGTGGCACAGTGGCTGACGTACCCGACCAAACGCCCGGGGTTGCGGGTTCAACTCCCACCAAGCATTCCTTTTTTTTAAATTTATAAATTATTATTATTAATGGACTGTATTGAGTTTATGGGGTTTTTGATTTAATGTATTCCATTTATTGAGTTGGGTAGTTTTAGTGTTATTGGTGTATTTAAGTAATGGGACGATGCATAGCATCAGTACACCTTTATTTATTTATTTGTGTTTATTTTAAGGGATTCAGTTTATTAAGTTGGGTGGTTTTAGTGTTATTGGTGTGTTTAAGTCATGGGAGGATGCATAGCATCAGTACACCTTTTATTTATTTAATGTGGGGGCGAGCACTGGGGGGCTCTGAGGCTTCGCTCTACTGAGCCACCTCATCCTCTATTTGAAGAACCCTTTAAAATGTGATATGGAGTCGAGCACGGGACGGCTCTGAGGTATTGGCGCCCCATTTTCTACAAGAAAAACCTCTATTTATTTAATTTGGGGCGAGCGTTGGGTACTCTGAGGTTTCGCTCTAATGAGCCACCTCATCTTCTATTTGAAGAACCCCTTCAAAGTGTGATATGGAGGCGAGCACTGGGCTCTGATGTATTAGCACACCATCCGAAGAACCTCCATTTTAATTAAAAAAACTCAAACTATGTCTTTAGAATATTTCACTAACCAGTTGAGAATTACAAGCACACTCAATGGTTACTGAAACAAACGAACGAAAAATGTTCATAGTTTAAGTCGCTTAAACACAAACAAATTCTAGAGTCACCCCTGTTCCACCTTTATGGCGATATCTCGAAAAGGCGTCCACCTATAAAACTTAGGCCCACTCCCTTTTAAAATTATCATTAACACATTTCATTTGATGCCCATATCGTACAAACAAATTCTAGAGTCAGGCCTGGTCTACATTTATGGCGATATCCCTAAATGGCGTCCATCTATTGAACTATGGCCCACTTCCTCTTAAAATACTCTTTAATACCTTCCATTTGATACACATGTCATACAAACACATTCCAGGGTTACTCTAGGTTCTTTTTACAACATGTTGATTTTCCCTTACTTTGTCTCCACAGCTCTCAACTGAGTATGTAATGTTCAGTTACACCCGAACTTAGCCTTCGCTACTTGTTTATTTTATATTTATCTTAAAAATCGTTTAGATATGTTCAAATTTCATCAAATGTTTACGTGTATAGCATATATTGTTATATTGTTGTCTGAAAAAATCTTAGAGACCGGTGGTATATATAATCTCATACAACCGATTTTTCAGATAAGAAACTTTGCGCAATTTCTGCCCCGTTTTAACAGCTAGAAGCTTGAAATTTCACCAAATGCTTACGTATATAGCATATATTGTTGTCTGAAAAAATCATAGAGATCGGTGGTACATATATTATATACCCCATATAAACTGTATTTTTTTGCCCCTTTTTTACGGCTAGAAGCTTCAAAATTCATAACATTTCATCAAATAGTTACGCTTACGTCATATATTGTTGAAATACGTGATTCGTAGTCATAGTTTTTACACGCAGACCACAAAAAACCTGAAACTTTGCATCCTCACACATAGTACCTACCTATTTTTATACCTTTCATGAAAATGAAATGGTATATTAATTTCGTCACGAAACCCAAAATTGTAAGTCCTTAAAGGAAAATAGATAGACCCACCATTAAGTATACCGAAATAATCAGGTTGAAGAGCTGAGTTGATTCAGCCATGTCCGTCTGTCTGTTTGTATGCAAACTAGTCCCTCAATTTTTGAAATATCTTGATAAAATTTGGTGAGCGGGTGTATTTGGGTGTCCGATTAGACCTTTGTCGGAACCGGCCGGATCGGACCACTATAGCATATATCCTCCATACAACCGATTTTTCAGAAAAAGATGATTTTTGCAATATCTTACTCAATTTAACAGATTGAAGCTTCAAACTTCACCATATACTTTCGTATATTGAACATATTGTTGCCTGAAAAAATTGATGAGATCGGTCGTATATATAGTATATATCCCCCACAACCGATTGTTCAGATAAGAAACTATTCGTAATTACTTCCCTATTTTAAGAGCTAGAGGCTTCAAATTTCAACGAATGCTTACGTATATAGCGTATATTTTTGTCTGAAAAAATCATACAGATCGGTGGTATATATAGTATATATATGGTGGTATATATAGTATATGTGAGATGGCAGCCCTGAATCATACTAGTAACACCCCTGTACGAAGTAGAGAAGAGGAACAAGAACAACGATAAAAGAGTCAGTCGTCATCGTAACCACTCAGCAGCAACAGTCGCAATTTTGAAGTAATTTTTGCTAACCCTTAATTTTCATTTCACTTTCATTTTGTAATCATTTTTCTTAATGTACTTAATTACTATTTAATAATAAATGAAGCATATTCAAGTTTACATGGGGGCTCAACCGAGCGCATAACATTTTTTGTATTCAAAATCGGAATGCTATGCTCGGGCAAAGAAATCAGAAATCAGTCAAGCAGCAGAGAAACGCAGAACACAGCAGAAACTTCCGATAAGCAGTAAGCAGCAGAAACAAACACAAACGTCAGCAGAGTAAAAGAAATAGTGAGCAGAAGGGGTACAACGGGCGACAGTAGAGGCGAAAAAATCAAGCAGGCCGACATTGAAACAAACACCAAAGAAAACGTAAAAGCAGAACATCCAGCTGAACAAAACGCAGTCCAAGAAGGCAGAGAAGGCGAAGCAACGAACAGCGCAGTTACTACGCACGAACAGCAGCAGATCAGCGAAAAAGGTCACCTGTTACACAAAATGGATGACAAAAGCATGGAAAATTTCTTTAAAATATTTGTCGAGAAAATGAACCAAAACGATGGCAGTAAAGGTAATGTCACTTGTTTAAGCGACTTAAACTATGAATATTTTTCGTTCGTTTGTTTCAGTAGCCATTGAGTGTGCTTGTAATTCTCAACTGGTTAGTGAAATATTCTAAAGACATAGTTTGAGTTTTTTAATTAAAACGGAGGTTCTTCGGATGGTGTGCTAATACATCAGAGCCCAGTGCTCGCCTCCATATCACACTTTGAAGGGGTTCTTCAAATAGAAGATGAGGTGGCTCATTAGAGCGAAACCTCAGAGTGGCCAACGCTCGCCCCAAATTAAATAAATAGAGGTTTTTCTTGTAGAAAATGGGGTGCCAATACCTCAGAGCCGTCCCGTGCTCGCCTCCATATCACATTTTAAAGGGTTCTTCAAATAGAGGATGAGGTGGCTCAGTAGAGCGAAGCCTCAGAGCCACCAGTGCTCGCCCCCAAATTAAATAAATAAAAGGTGTACTGATGCTATGCATCCTCCCATGACTTAAACACACCAATAACACTAAAACTACCCAACTCAATAAATGGAATACATTAAATCAAAAACCCCATAAACTCAATACAGTCCATTAATAATAATAATTTATAAATTTAAAAAAAGGAATGCTTGGTGGGAGTTGAACCCGTAACCCCGGGCGTTTGGTCGGGTACGTCAGCCACTGTGCCACGACTCATACGCTTACAAGCACATAAAATTACGCATTTATAACTCTTATTAAACTGCTCGCCCTCAATTGCCCAAAGCTTAGACATGGTCCTTCGAGCCGGATCACTGGCTCGTATGGAAGTTTCATTAGACGACTAAGCCGTCTAAGGGGGGAGTATGTTTAAGCGACTTAAACTATGAACATTTTTCGTTCGTTTGTTTCAGTAGCCATTGAGTGTGCTTGTAATTCTCAACTGGTTAGTGAAATATTCTAAAGACATAGTTTGAGTTTTTTAATTAAAACGGAGGTTCTTCGGATGGTGTGCTAATACATCAGAGCCCAGTGCTCGCCTCCATATCACACTTTGAAGGGGTTCTTCAAATAGAAGATGAGGTGGCTCATTAGAGCGAAACCTCAGAGTGCACAACGCTCGCCCCAAATTAAATAAATAGAGGTTTTTCTTGTAGAAAATGGGGTGCCAATACCTCAGAGCCGTACCGTGCTCGCCTCCATATCACATTTTAAAGGGTTCTTCAAATAGAGGATGAGGTGGCTCAGTAGAGCGAAGCCTCAGAGCCCCCAGTGCTCGCCCCCAAATTAAATAAATAAAAGGTGTACTGATGCTATGCATCCTCCCATGACTTAAACACACCAATAACACTAAAACTACCCAACTCAATAAATGGAACACATTAAATCAAAAACCCCATAAACTCAATACAGTCCATTAATAATAATAATTTATAAATTTAAAAAAAGGAATGCTTGGTGGGAGTTGAACCCGCAACCCCGGGCGTTTGGTCGGGTACGTCAGCCACTGTGCCACGACTCATACGCTTACAAGCACATAAAATTACGCATTTATAACTCTTATTAAACTGCTCGCCCTCAATTGCCCAAAGCTTAGACATGTGGTCCTTCGAGCCGGATCTGAACCAGCGACCTATGGTCTAAGCTTTGGGCAATTGAGGGCGAGCAGTTTAATAAGAGTTATAAATGAGTAATTTTATGTGCTTATAAGCGTATGAGTCGTGGCACAGTGGCTGACGTACCCGACCAAACGCCCGGGGTTGCGGGTTCAACTCCCACCAAGCATTCCTTTTTTTTTAAATTTATAAATTATTATTATTAATGGACTGTATTGAGTTTATGGGGTTTTTGATTTAATGTATTCCATTTATTGAGTTGGGTAGGTTTAGTGTTATAGGTGTATTTAAGTCATGGGAGGATGCATAGCATCAGTACACCTTTATTTATTTAATTTGGGGCGAGCGTTGGGCACTCTGAGGTTTCGCTCTAATGAGCCACCTCATCTTCTATTTGAAGAACCCCTTCAAAGTGTGATATGGAGGCGAGCACTGGGCTCTGATGTATTAGCACACCATCCGAAGAACCTCCCCAAAGTGTGATATGGAGGCGAGCACTGGGCTCTGATGTATTAGCACACCATCCGAAGAACCTCGATTTTAATTAAAAAACTCAAACTATGTCTTTAGAATATTTCACTAACCAGTTGAGAATTACAAGCACACTCAATGGCTACTGAAACAAACGAACGAAAAATGTTCATAGTTTAAGTCGCTTAAACATCACTATTAATGCATTCGCAAAAGTCGTACCTAATTTTGACGGGGTATCTATTCCAATTCGGCAATGGATATCTAACTTTGACGAGAATGCTGAGGCTAATGAGTTGACAGCGAAACAGAAGTATGTCAATGCGCGAAATAAAATGAAGCGCACTGCAGCTTTGTTGTTGGAAACAATTACTGTCTCCAACTATAACTCGTTGTGTGAAGCGTTGATAGAGGAATTTGACAAACCACTAAGTAGCGCAGAGGTACATAAGTTATTAAGGCAACGTCGAAAACAAGCAACAGAAAACTTCCATGAATACGTGTTACAAATGCGGAAAATAGCAGCACTAGGTAAAGTTGATGAGCAATCAATTATAACGTACATAGCTGATGGCGTTGAGTTGCGCAACGAACAAAAGTATCCATTATATAGTGCTCGATCCTACAAAGAGTTGATCGAAGCATATGAGTTGGTGGAGCCTTTGGCAAAATACAGCGAAGCGAATAAACGTCGGCAGATAGCAAGCAGTCGTAAAGAAGTAGATAAAAGCAGCAGTGACGGCGAGCGTAAAAATCAACATTGCTTTAATTGCGGGTCGACACAACACAAGAGGGCTGAGTGCAAAGAAAATGCGAAATGCTTTAAATGTAATGGCTCCGGCGATATGGCTAAGCAGTGCACCGCCACGAAGCAAAACGGTTTAAACGTAGTATTCGACGAAAAACTCATGAAACAGCTGAAAATCAATAACGACAATGTGTCTTGTTTGGTGGACACTGGAGCAGACGTTTCGTTAATGCGTAAGGGTGTATATGACCAAATATGTAGTAATTGTGAACTGAGAAAAAGTTTTGCTAGACTGTATGGCTTAGGCAACGTCGCCGCCGATGTGTTAGGAGAATTTACAACACAACTCGTTGTTGACGAGTTCAGAACACAACATACGTTTTTGGTTGTTTAAGATAGCAAAATAAATGTAGACGCAATTGTAGGGTATGATTTTTTGAAAAAGTTTTTGGTAATCTTAAATGCCAAGGGGTATAATTTTTCACGGTCAGAAGATGACACAAATGCAGGAGAAACTAGTTACAATGTTGTAAATGTTGTTCATAGCAATGAGGTAGATGTAGAACCTAAATACAAAGAAGCAGTCAAACATTTGATTGATAACTATAAGCCGAGTTTTATTCAATCAAACTGTAACATTAAATTAAATATTGTTCCGAAAAGCGACAATATTGTTCCTCGCGAATCATCTAGCCGATTGTCAGTAATGGAAAGGGAGTTTGTACCCAAGCAAGTAGCTGAATGGCTGCAAAAGGGCATTATCCGCGAATCATGCTCAGAAATCGCTAGCAAGGTTGTACTCGCAAAGAAAAAAGACGGAAGCTGCAGATTATGCGTTGACTTTCGTGAATTAAATTCCATGGTTATGAAAGACAGGTTTCCAGTACCGATTGTCGAAGAGGTTCTTGAGAAAATGCAGGGTGCAAAATATTTTACCGTGATGGACCTTGCAAATGGATTTTTCCACGTCGAAGTCGAGGAGCAATGCAAAAAATACACTGCGTTTGTCACAAAAGAAGGTCTTTATGAATTTAATAAGGCTCCATTTGGGTTTTGTAATTCACATGTCAAAACTTTCCGATACCAAAAAGCATTCGAGACGTACCGGCTTTTTTGGGTTTAACCGGATATTTTCGCAAGTTTATTTGTAATTATGCTGGTATAGCTAGGCCCTTGACACAACTGTTAAGAAAAGACGAAGTATTTCAGATAAAAGAAGAAGAAATAAAGGCAATTGATGATTTGAAAGCGGCACTCGTTGCAGAACCACTACTGCAAATATATAAGCAGAACGCTGAGACACAGCTACACGTCGATGCGTCGAAACACGGGTTCGGGCCAACGCTCATGCAGCTCCAGAACGGAGAATGGCATCCGGTTTTCTACTGGAGTAAAAAGATTTCTCCCCAAGAAGAAAAATTACACAGCTATTTTCTTGAGGTAAAAGCAGCATACTTAGCCACAAAAAAGTTGCGTCACTACCTGATGGGTATACAGTTTACACTAGTTACAGATTGCTCAGCTTTCAAGCAGACAAATGCGAAAAAAGATATACCACGTGAAGTGGTCCAATGGTTGATGTACCTGCAAGATTTTGCGTACAATATAGAGCCCCGATCTGGCAACAGAATGAAACATGTGGATAGCTTAAGTCGATTTCCCGTGATGACAGTGACCTCAGAAGTTCAAGCCCAGATCGCAAGAGCTCAGAAGCAGGACGCACATTTGACAGCTGTAGCAGAGATTCTTAAAGAAAAGCCATATGAAAACTTTAAATTAAAAAATCAATTAGTTTATACACAAGTCGATGGGCAGGATGTATTGGCTATACCAAAGAGCATGGAGAATGAAATAATCGAAGAAACGCATAGTTTTGGGCACATGGGTTGCCAAAAGACAATGCATGCTATACGACAGAGTTACTATATTCCACATCTTGAAAAAAAAAGTTCAGCAGGTAATTCAAAATTGTGTCGAATGCATTATGCACAATCATAAGCTGGGTAAGAAAGAAGATTATCTGCATTGTATTGACAAAGGGGACAGTCCCCTTTCTACCCTCCATGTCGACCACTTGGGTACTCTTTTCGCTATCGTCGATGGTTTCTCCAAGTATACGTGGATATACCCTACCAAGAGCACAGATGCACAGGAAGTTGTAAGGCACGTGGAGTCATGGGTGACAATATTCGGCAGTCCGCTGCGTATAAAAAGCGACAAAGGCACAGCGTACACGTCGAAACTGTTTAAAGAATTTTGCGCAAAAAATAAAATCGACCATGTTGAGGTAACAACCGGCATCCCAAGGGGAAACGGTCAGATCGAGAGAGTGAACCGCGTAATTATTTCTATTCTCGCAAAGATGTCATAAATGGTACAAATATACGTCACAAGTGCAACGCGCAATCAAGTCTCACGTTCACTCTTCTACAAAGTTTACACCATTTGAAGTGATGTTCGGTGTAAAGATGCGAAACGAAGCCGATATAGAGCTACTAAAAGTACTCCGAAAAAGAAGAGCTGCTGGTAGTCGCACAAGATGAGCGAAACCAAATCCGTCAGGAAGCCAGAAAACAAATACTTAAAGCGCAAGAAGTGTACAAATCCAACTATGATAGAAAACGAAAAGGATAGCATGGATATCAGATATCCGATTTAGTAGCCATCAAAGTTACACAGTTCGTAACAGGTAAAAAACTGGCCAGTAAATACATCGGGCCATACGAAGTAAGCAAAGTTAAAAGACACGGCAGATACGATGTGAAAAAAGTTGGGAACTTTCGAGGCCCAAGTCAAACATCAACTAGCGCAGATAATATGAAGCTATGGCGCTATTACGAGCACAATGAAGACGATCAAGACGAAGAGTCATCTGAGGCATATGACAATCACGATGACCGAGTGTGAGATGGCAGCCCTGAATTATACTAGTAACACCCCTGTACGAAGTAGAGAAGAGGAACAAGAGCAACGATAAAAGAGTCAGTCGTCATCGTAACCACTCAGCAGCAACAGTCGTAATTTTGCAGTAATTTTTGCTAACCCTTAATTTTCATTTTACTTTCATTTTGTAATCATTTTTCTTAATGTACTTAATTACTATTTAATAATAAATGAAGCATATTTAAGCTTACATATATATATAGTATTTATATATATTTTCGCAATTTTAGCCCCATTTTAACAGCTAGAAGCTTCAAATTTCACCGAACGCTTACGTATATAATATATTTTGTTGTGTCAAAAAATCATAGAGATCGGTGATATATATAATTTATATATGATGGTATATATAAATAAATAAATAAATGTAAGGCGCGATAACCTCCGAAGAGATCTAAGGCCGAGCTTCTCTTCCAATTTGCGTCGTGCTCCTCTTGATTTTTCCCTACAAATTGGCCGGACGGGACCTACATGTTTTATGCCGACTCCTAACGGCATCTGCAAGGCAGATGAGTTTTCACTGAGAGCTTTTCATGGCAGAAATACAATCGGAGCGCTTGCCAGACACTGCCGAGGGCGACCCCGCTTAGAAAAATTTTCTTCTAATTGAAAAATCTTATTTCTAAAATTTTGATGTTGCTTTGCCCGGGAGTTGAACCCAGGGCATACGGTATGATAGGCGGAGCACGCTACCATCACACCACGGTGGTATATATAGTATATATATATATTATATATATTTTTTTTGCGATTTCGGCCCCATTTTAACTGCTAGAAGCTTCAAATTTCACCAAATGCTTACGTGTATAGCATATATTGATGTCTGAAAAAATCATTGAGATCGGTGGTATACATAGTATATATCTCATACAACCGATTGTTCAGATAAGAAACTTTGCGCAATTTCTGCCCCGTTTTAATAGCTAGAAGCTCCAAATTTCACCAAATGCTTACGTATATAGCATATATTGTTGTCTGAAAAAATCATAGAGATCGGTTGTATATATAGCACATATCTCATACAACCGATTGTTCAGATAAGAAACTATTCGCAATTTCTACCCCATTTTAACAGCTATAAGCTTCAAATTTCACCGATTGCTTACGTATATAGTATATATTGTTGTGTCAAAAAAGCATAGAGATCGGTGATATATATAATATATATATGATGGTATATATAGTATATATATATTTTTTTCTGCGATTTCGGCCCCATTTTAACAGCTAGAAGCTTCAAATTTCACCAAATGGTTACGTGTATAGCATATATTGATGTCTGAAAAAATCATTGAGATCGGTGGGATACATAGTATATATCTCATACAACCGATTGTTCAGATAAGAAACTTTGCGCAATTTCTGCGGCATTTTAACAGCTATAAGCTTTAAATTCCACCAATCGCTTACGTATATAGCGTATATTGTTGTCTGAAAAAATCATAGAGATCGGTGGTATATATATTATATACCCCATATAAACTGTAATTTTTGCCCCTTTTTTACGGCTAAAAGCCTCAAATTTCAACAAATTTCATCAAATAGTTACGTTTACTTCATATATTTTTGAAATACGTGATTCGTAGTCATAGTTTTTACATGCAGACCACAAAAAACGTGAATCTCACACAAAGTACCTACCTATTTTTATACTCAGTTGAGCAGAGCTCACAGAGTATATTAACTTTCATTGGATAACGGTTGGTTGTACAGGCATAAAGGAATCGGGATAGATATAGACTTCCATATATCAAAATCATCAGTATCGAAAAAAAAAAAAATTCGATTGAGCCATGTCCGTCCGTCCGTCCGTCCGTCTGTCCGTTAACACGATAACTTGAGTAAATTTTGAGGTATCTTGATGAAATTTGGTATGTAGGTTCCTGGGCACTAATCTCAGCTCGCTATTTAAAATGAACGATATCGGACAATAACCACGCCCACTTTTTCGATATCGAAAAATCGAAAAAGTGCGATAATTCATTACCAAATACGGATTAAGCGATGAAACTTGGTAGGTGAGTTGAACTTATGACGCAGAATATAAAACTAGTAAAATTTTGGACAACGGCCGTGGCACCGGCCACTTTTAAAAGAAGGTAATTTAGAAGTTTTGCAAGCTGTATTTTGGCAGTCGTTGAAGATATCATGATGAAATTTGGCAGGAACGTTACTCTTAATACTATATATCTGCTTAATAAAAATTAGCAAATTCGGAGATCGACCACGCCCACTTTAAAAAAAAAAAAATTTTAATTCAAATTTTAAAAGAAAAGTTAATATCTTTACAGTATATAAGTAAATTATGTCAACATTCGACTCCAGTAATGATATGTTGCAACAAAACACAAAAATAAAAGAAAATTTCAAAATTGGCGTGGCTCCGCCCTTTTTCATTTAATTTGTCTAGGATACTTTTAATGCCATAAGTCGAACAAAAATTTACCAATCATTGTGAAATTTGGTACAGGCTTAGATTCTAGGACGATAACTGTTTTCTGTGAAAAAGGGCGAAATCGGTTGAAGCCACGCCCAGTTTTTATACACAGTCGACCGTCTGTCCTTCCGTTCGGCCGTTAACACGATAATTTGAGCAAAAATCGATATATCTTTACAAAACTCGGTTCACGTACTTACCTGAACTCACTTTGTATTGGTGTAAAAAATGGCCAAAATCCGACTATGACCACGCCCACTTTTTCGATATCGAAAATTACGAAAAATGAAAAAATGCTATAATTATATATCAAATACGAAAAAAGGGATGAAACATGGTAATTGTATTGGTCTATTGACGCAAAATATAACTTTAGAAAAAAACTTGGTAAAATGGGTGTGACACCTACCATATTAAGTAGAAGAAAATGAAAAAGTTTTGCAGGGCGAAATCAAAAGCCCTTGGAATCTTGGAATGAATACTGTTCGTGGTATTACATTTATAAATAAATTAGCGGTACCCGACATATGATGTTCTGGATCACCCTGGTCCACATTTGGTCGATATCTCGAAAACGCTCCCTTTTAAAACCCTCATTAATACCTTTAATTTGATACCCATATCGTAAAAACACATTCTAGAGTCACCCCTGGTCCACGTTTATGGCGATTACTCGAAAAGGCGTCCACATATAGATCTAAGGCCCACTCCTTTTTAAAATGCTCATTAACACCTTTCATTTGATACCCATATCGTACAAAAAAATTCTAGAGTCACCCCTGGCCCACCTTTATGGCGATATCTCGAAAAGGCATCCACCTATAGAACTAAGGCCCACGCCCTTTTAAAGTACTCATTAACACCTTTCATTTGATACCATTGAGTACAAACAAATTCTAGAGTCACCCCTGGTCCACGTTTATGGCGATTACTCGAAAAGGCGTCCACATATAGAACTAAGGCCCACTCCTTTTTAAAATACTCATTAACACCTTTCATTTGATACCCATATCGTACAAACAAATTCTAGAGTCACCCCTGGTCCACCTTTATGGCGATATCTTGAAAAGGCGTCCACCTATAGAACTAAGGCCCACGTCCTTTTAAAATACTCATTAAAACCTTTCATTTGATACCCATATCGTACAAACAAATTCTAGAGTCACCCCTGGTCCACCTTTATGGCGATATCTTGAAAAGGTGTCCACCTATAGAACTAAGGCCCACGCCCTTTTAAAATACTCATTAACACTTTTCATTTGATACCCTTAGAGTACAAAGAAATTCTATAGTCACCCCTGGTCCACCTTTATGGCGATATCTCGAAAAGGCATCCATCCACCTATAGACCTAAGGCCCACTCCCTTTTAAAATACGCATTAACACCTTTCATTTGATACCCATATCATACAAACAAATTCTAGAGTCACCCCTGGTCCACCTTTATGGCGATATCTTGAATAGGCGTCCACCTATAGAACTAAGGCCCACGCCCTTTTAAAATACTCATTAACACCTTTCATTTGATACCCATTTTGTACAAACGCATTCTAGAGTCACCCCTGGTCCACGTTTTTTTAAAACACTTATTAACACCTTTCGTTTGATACCCATATTGTTCAAACGCATTCTATAGTCAACCCTGGTCCACTTTTATAACGATATTCTGAAAAGGCGTCCACCTATAGAACTAAGGCCCACTTCCTTTTAAAATACTCATTAACACATTTCATTTGATACCCATAGAGTACAGACAAATTCTAGAGTCACCCCTGGTCCACCTTTATGGTGATATCTCGAAAAGGCGTCCACCTATAGAACTTAGGCCCACTCCCTTTTAAGATTATCATTAACACATTTCATTTCATGCGTATCTCGTACAAACAAATTCTAGAGTCAGGCCTGGTCCATCTTTATAGCGATATCCCTAAATGGCGTCCATCTATAGAACTATGGCCCACTTGCTCTTAAAATACTCTTTAATACCTTCCATTTGATACACATGTCATACAAACACATTCCAGGGTTACCCTAGGTTCTTTTTACAACCTGGTGATTTTCCCTTACTTTGTCTCCACAGCTCTCAACTGAGTATGTAATGTTCGGTTACACGCGAACTTAGCCTTCCTTACTTGTTAAATTCTAAGCATCGCGCTTAACATCTATTGTTCGATTTAAGTTTTACTTGTATGTAAATATGCCTTTGGCAGAAAAATCAGGTATTTCATATGTTTATTTAAAATAATATAAATTTGGCATTTTAATAATGTATAAGAATATATAAATATGTATTTGTAAATTTGTGTGCACATAGGTAAATAATTCAGTAATTTCATTGTATGTACAAAGTATTTACATTTTAATTTTTAATTCAATATATATGTTTACGGTGTTGTGGGGAACTTCAAAGCCTTCGGATTTGGGGGTCCTCGCAAATTGTAAATACCTACATATTTTTTTACAAAAAAAATTAATTTTGAATACTGCTTATGCATATACATAAGCAATGACATATTTTATACATGCATACATGAAATAAAAATGAATGTTTCACTAAGATTGAACCGTGTACATCTATTATTTATTTTTCTTCAATTTTCGACTTTAGGTAATTCAAACGGAACCTGAGCTGAAAATAGTTTTAAGCTTAATGTAAACAAATTCTGTGAACCAGCGGCGGAATATGTCCAAATAGATCTTGCGTGTCGCAAGGGCGCCGGCATGTTTAGGCCAACAGCCCAAACTCAAAACATAAAAGGTCGCCCTCGCACTTTTTCTTATATTGGTTAACAGTTTCTTATATTGGTTATGTTAACCATACAAACGAACATCGCTGGAATAAATAAACAGTTTGACTGGCAAGCGGCATTGACCTGTTCAACATTTCTTACTTCACTTGTTTTCACACACCAAGTACAAAGGACGTATCCCGCCGCAGTTCCAGCTTCACCAACTATAAGGTAATCTAAAATTGCAAATATATTAATTTTGTGCACAATCTTTATGTTAAATAAAGATATTATATTACTTAAATTCTAATACCAAACTTTTCTTCTTTTCTGCACTATATGTTGACCGGCACCATCCCTGAGCTGTGGCCCGGCCAAGAAAATGCCTTTCTTTCTAGTGGTCTTGTATTTATCATTAGCCAATCTTTGGCTATATATTCGTTTACGAATGCCTTATATTTTTCTTTTAGTTCGGGTTTTCGTTTAAATCGCTGCTCCAACCGTAAAAATCTTTGCAATGCAGTTACGCGAATAGAGCCAATACGATCCCAATCACGTATAAGCGGAAGCTGTACAACATATCCTTTGCCCTGTGATTCAAAAGTGTGCGTTTGCAAAAAATGGGTTTCGCATTCTTCTTGTTCTTCTGTCCAGTTTGATTCGTCCCCTGCTAAGATTTCCGCTTCGAAAATATTTCGTCCTAATTGCTCAAGATGATCATCCAATTTCATGGAACCGACCCCGGCTATATTGATCCCCACAACGTGGGAGTTAGTGGCGGGTTCACCAAATAGAAGCCAGCCTAAGCGAGTCTCCTACGCCACAAACCCCGAAGATAGACGACGCATATTTTCTAGTATTAGCTGAGCCCACGCACCAACCCCAAAAAAATTTTTACTGGTGCTGGTTGATAGAAAATCAGATCTGCTAAGAAATTGATTATGTCACTTGGTAAATTTTGCATCTGTTTTTGAGTTTGGGTGGGTGGCCACCGTGGTGTGATGGTAGCGTGCTCCGCCTATCACACCGTATGCCCTGGGTTAAACTCCCGGGCAAAGCAACATCAAAATTTTAGAAATAAGATTTTTCAATTAGAAGAAAATTTTTCTAAGCGGGGTCTACCCTCGGCAGTATCTGGCAAGCGCTCCGATTGTATTTCTGCCATGAAAAGCTCTCAGTGAAAACTTATCTGCCTTGCAGATGCCGTTCGGAGTCGGCATAAAACATGTAGGTCCCGTGCGGCCAATTTGTAGGGAAAAATCAAGAGGAGCACGACGCAAATTGGAAGAGAAGCTCGGCCTTAGATCTCTTCGGAGGTTATCGCGCCTTACATTTATTTATTTATTTTTTTTTTTTGAGTTTGGGGTAATAGTTTTCCTTCCAAAACAGATGGAACCCCCAGGCACTTAAAGTCCTTAAGCAGAAGAAACACCAACTAGTGTTCGGTGCATATGGATTTGCTCATGTGTTACTATATCTTTATTAATTAAATTTATCTGTGCACCAGTATCGCACAACGCACGTAGTCTTACCACCATTCCGCCACGAGTTACCAAACGTACTTGTGCCGTAGTCAATAAACTGTAATGGGGTCGATCCCTGTTCCCTGCATCATGCTATCAACATTCAATTGTCCATCTGACTCAAACGAAAGGAAAGTGTTGAATACTCCGAGACTGGCTTCCTCATTGGGCATTGATTGCTATTGTGCGGCACCCTGTTCCTCTCCTATAGTTGCTAGCATAGATGATAGGGGAGCCTCCTACTTGGAGCTCGTGGCAAATAATGCTACTATGAGGTGAACTTGCGCATCTAGGACAACGGCTTGACAAACAATTTCTGGTGATATGACCTTCTCGCAAGCAATTCTGGCACAGGCCCAGTTCGTAAATGCACTTAATTTTCTACTCGCGATTTTGGCAAACAAGTGCAGGACATGGATGTAACGCATGATCCCCAGCACAGCTTTAATAAGGTTTATGGTTAGTGTTTATCGAAACGTTTGCTCCGATAAGCAGATTTGTTCGAGGATTATTAGTTTGATTCTCTTTGTAATAAGTTATAGGTTGTGCTGCATGGCTTAAAAGTCCACTACGACGTTCGAGCCAAGCAAAATCAAAAAAATCATTCTTCGAATTTGGAATGCGATCCGTGAGACGAACCATTTCCCACTGTGTACCCGATTCGCTGTCCAGACGTGATTCCTAGCATCAATCAAAACCAATTTAATTATATCCCTAATCAACTTGGAAATATCCTCCATCTGGTGTTTCTCGATGAGAACCCTGTCTTTCATTTGCAGGAATGTACTTTCCCTATCTGTAAATCTTAAACGCATCATGTTCCTCTATTTTTATCCCTTCAGTTCTGTACTTTCGCTCCTCTCACCAAGTTTGAACATCAATCTTTAAACTTCAGGGATGCTGATTATTACTCTCTAAATGCTACTTTTCTTAATATTGATTGGGACTCTATTTTTCTTTCTGCCCTTGAGTGGTATGAAGTGTTTCTTGAAAAAATTTTCGAAGTCTTAAACTGTAATCTTTCTTCGACTTGGTATACAAAAAGGCTTAAAAGACTCAAGAATAAAAGAAATAAATATTTTAAACCCTTCACGGTCACTAATGATCTAACCTTCAGGAAAAGTATATCAGCTTCATGAACGAATTTAACGAGCTTGATAAAACTCTTTATAATAACTATATTTCGCGTTACGTAGATGAGCTGAAGTCAAACGCCAAAGCCTTTTGGAATTACATTCGGTCCAGGAAAGGCTGTTATCCCTAACAAAAGGCGAATATCCCTAACTGTATGACATTAGATAATGTTCGTTCTTCTAGTTTGTTGGACACTGTGAATCTTTTTGTGGATTTTTTAAAATCCAACTTTGTCGGCGATGCGGTTAATACATATACTTCATATCACGATGATATTAACTCGACATCTATCAATTTTGGAGAATTTTCTGTTACAGAGTCAGACATCTGTATTGGTATTTCTGCCTTAAAAATGTAACACAAAACTGAGCTTGATGGTCTGTCTTCTTTCTTTCTTAAGAAGTGTAGTTCATCTTTTGCCGAACCATTATCCAGCATAATTAACCTCTACCCCTCCTCTGGTGTTTTCATTGATAAGTGGAAGGTGACCTCAATTACGCCTATTCGCAAATCTGGTAATAAAAGTTATGTCAGAAATTACCGACCAATATCCAAACTAACTACTTTTTCAAAACTTTTCGAGAAAATTGTGAAAGATAAAATAGTTTTCGCTGTTAAAGAAATTATTGATCCAAATCAACATGGCTTCGTTCGTGGTCGCTCCACAGTTACCAACCTTGCTGTGTTCTCGGAGTATTGTATATCAGCCTTTAAGAGTGGATTTCAGGTGGACACAATCTATACTGATTTCTCGAAAGCCTTTGATACAATATACTATTATATAATCTTAGTCGTTTAGGCTTCCATTCAGCTTTCCTTACGTGGTTGAGCTCATACCTCACCAACAGTTTATCGTTTGTTGAAATCGGTACCATGAAATCCTACTCTTTTGTGGCCACCTCGGGAGTGCCTCAAGGCAGTATTCTTGGCCCGCTCTTATTTGTTCTGTTTATAAACGATATTAGGTCTTGTTTCGATCATGCACAATTTTTACTCTATGCTGATGACTTGAAGCTCTTTAGCAGAGTTACTTGCTTGTCCGACGTTTGTCGGCTACAAATTGACGTCGACAATCTTACTGAGTGTATTGTTAGAAATAATCTGGCTCTCAATATCAATAAATGTTTTCATAAGTGTAATAATATATTACAGTAAGTATTTTTGAATACATATATATATCATTGTTTGTGTAAATATGTATGTATGTAAGCATGTTTATTAATTAATTATAATTCAATTAAATTGGAGCTCATGTCTCCAACATGGCGGCCGGCCTGCTCCGATGGCGGAAACAGTAGCTCCTGCATCTCTTCGAAAGTATTCGCTGCTTTTGAAAAAAGATCACGCAAGCGCCGCTGGGTATCTTTAGGTTTGTGGCGTCTCTCTTTCGGTTTGACGATGACTCGTCAATTGGTGGAACCCTCATTTTTCCTCGATGCCATACGTCGAATGCTCTTCTTTGGGCGAGCTTCTCGTTGTTGTTCCCTATGGATAAGTGTGTGATGCGCAAGGCCGCATCGGTGACAACTGTCGCGCGAATTACATGCACCTGTGGCATGCGAGGTTCCCAGACAATTAATACAGTATTTATGAGCCCGAACGGACTCATATCGCTGCTCCGGCGTCATGGCCATAAAGGTGGGACAATACCGCAACGAGTGCTTCTGGCAGCACAATCGCCATGTACTGAAACTTCCGTAGCGTGGCCTGCAAAGAAAATTCAAAAAAAGGTGGGTCAAGTGGGTATGGGTGTAGAGAGTGGGCTGTGATGTGAATCTCTAGAGTTGACAAGGTTTGGAGAGATATATAGCGTGAGGTGGACAATCTATTCTGATAGGGGAAGTACACACAATTTTGCTATGGGTCGTTTGTATATTCTGTCTTGAGTTCGGACATCTACTACTCGAACGTTTTCGTCCGAGCCAGGATGGAGTCGTATGATGCGTCCAAGTCGCTATTCATTGGGCGGAAGAAGGTCATCCTTGACGACAACTAGATCACCTTCTCTTGAGATATTCATTTTTCCAACGCGTACTAAACAGATGATGTAGGACTTGCAGTTTCTGCCATTTGTTTGTGAGTGACAGATTTTCAGAGTTGGGTTCAGGTAGGGAGAGTAACGGAGCGCCACGGAGAAAATGCCCGGGGGTAAGAGCGAGTAAATCATTTGGATCGTCTGAAATTGGAGAAAGTGGGTTCGAGTTGAGAACTGCTTCGATCCGCGCGAGTAGAGTCGTAAATTCTTCGAATGTGAATTTGTGGTTTCCTGCAACCTTAAGAAAATGAGTTTTAAAACTCTTAACAGCTGCTTCCCACAATCCGCCCATGTGTGGAGCATATGGGGGAATAAATTGCCAGGATAGTCCGTAAGTTGAGTATTTTTCAGCTATGTCAGGTGCGGCTTCTTTGAGAAGAGCCGTGAGCTCCTTCTGAATTGTGCGGCTGGCACCAATGAAGGTTTTGCCATTGTCTGACATAACTTTATGTAGTAGTCCACGACGACTTACAAACCGCGGGAATGCTGCTTTGAAAGCGGCTGTCGTCAAATCTGAACAGACTTCTAGGTGTACTGCTTTTGTCGAAAAACAGACAAACACGCAGACACATGCCTTTGCATACGATGCTTTTCGGAGAATGGAGGTTTTGACTAAGAAAGGTTCAGCAAAGTCGACGCCGGTAGTGTAAAATGGTAGGGTGAAGGTGGACCTTTCAGGAGGGAGTGCGGCCATTATTTGAGACTTGGCCTGTTGCTTATATATAGTGCAAGGTTTACAATGGAAGATCCACTTCTTCATCTTTTGCTTGAGTCGAGGGACATAGTAGTGTTGTTGTATCATGCGGATCATCAGCTGCTTTTCTGCATGCAAAAATTCTGAGTGGATAAAATCAAGGAGTATGGAGCAAAAACGCGAGCTCTCGGGAATAATAATAGGGTAGCGCTCGTTATGGGTAAGAGTGGCATACGCGAGCCTACCATTGACGCGCATTATACCGGTTTCATTGAGCCTAGGGTTCAGAGACAAGAGTGGACTTTTCCTACTAATGGTTTTGCCCGATTGAAGGTCCGCAATTTCAGCCGAGTAAAATCTGAGCTGGGTCAACACGATTAGACGAACCTTTCCTGGTGAACTTCCTCTTGTGTTAGGGTAAGTGCTGTTGGGACATTGCCTTTCTTCGCTCTATTTATAAATCTGTGCAGATACGCCACTACTCGAAGAGCTCTGGGATACGAAGAAAAACGGTACAATTAATCTGGGGCCGGATTCTCTACACCGGGTACATGATGCCAGGTGGCATTGCCAACGTTTTTCAAAATTAGCGAAGTCCTATTTGCCACGTAGGTCTGAGGGGATTTTTCCAGCCATGCTAGCACGATAGCGGAGTCTGACCAGAGATAGAGTTCATGGGGGTCAGATTTAAGTGCGATCGTATTTGCTTTATCAGTTTGATGAGCAATACCGCTCCGCAAAGTTCCAGACGGGTTAGGCTGACGGTTTGCAGAGGAACGACTTTGCTCTTTGCCACTAATAGATGAGCGGAGAAAGTGCTTTCACTATTCTGCACCCGCAGGTACACACATGCGCAGAACGCTTTCTCTGAGGTATATGAAAATCCGTGCATCTGAAAGGGTTTATCAGGGGAGAAATTTATCCATCGGGGAATTTTTATTTCGTTTATCGCGAAGAGATTTTCGCGAAACGTGTTCCATCTGCTGAAGGCGGCGGGTTTCACTTGTTCATCCCAGTCCGTTCCTTCCAACCAGAGTTGCTGCAGTAGAGTCTTGGCTAATATCATTATTGGCGATAGCCATCCTGCCGGGTCAAACAATTTTGCAACCGCCGATAATATTTGACGCTTTGTATTTGAGTTTGCTGCTGGAAGAGGGTCATATGAGTAAGAAAAAGAGTCGTTTACCGCATTCCATTTTATGCGGAAGGTCTTTGTTGAACTGCCGTCGTGAAATTTGAGGAAATCTTCATCTAACAGATCAGATTTTGGGACTAATTTCAGAATATCAGGGTGATTTGCCGTAATTTTCTTAAGGGGAAAACTGGCTGTTTTTAACGCTTCGATAACTTGATGCGGAGAGCTTATAGCAGACTGTAAATTATGTTCGCCGGAAAGTATATCGTCTACGTAAGTTTCTCGTAGTAATATGTCATTGGCGAGGGGGTGGGTTGATATGGTGTCTTGTGCGAGTTTGGTGTAGTGTGCGTATGGCGAGATGCGGAGCACAGTTGACGCCAAAAGTGACAGTCTTCAATTTAAAATCCTCCATCGGCAGATGTGGGGCCCTCCGAAAAATAATTCTTTAAAATTCCTGATCTTCCGGGTAAACGAGTATTTGGCGGTACATCTTTTCGATATCGCCGTTGAAGACGTATTTGTAAAAACGCCATTTTAGCAGAACGAGCATTAAATCATTCTGGAGTATGGGGCCTGTGTGTAGAACATCGTTAAAGGAGTTTCCCGAGTGAGTAGTTCGAGATGCGTTAAAGACTACTCGCACCTTTGTTATTTTGCTGTCCGGTTTTAGGATAGCATGGTGAGGCAGATAAAACGAAAGGTATTTTCCCTTATCGATGACTTCGCAAGATGAAGTTGCTTCCATATAATTTAGGGATATATATTCTTCCAGAACTTCTGAGTATTTTTCTCGTAGGTGGGGGTTTCTTTCCAGGGACCTCTCTACGCTGATGTATTGTTGTTGCGCTGCTATTCTTGAGTATCCAAGGGCAAGGATATCAGGAAATTCCGTTTTAAAGGGTAATTTTACCACATATCTGCCATCTTCCTGGCGGTGTGTGGTTTCGGTGTAGAGTTCCTCGCAAATTTTGTCTTCTTCTGACAGGGCTTGGCTGCTGGGTAATTCCTCTTGTTGCCAAACTGCTGCAACAATGTGCTGAGATTATCGTCGGAGTTTTCGAGAACTTGGGTAGAGAATGCGTTCACTTGCTCTTTAACGGATCCGCTGAGTATCCACCCAAATATCGTGTTTTAGGCTAATAAGGAACCACTCACATTAGTATATAGTGCCTGGAGTAGTACCTGTGGTGTTAGGTCGCTGCCTATTGCCATGTCGATTTTAGAGGGGCTCATGCATTCCGGGTCGGCTAGTGGCAATGTTGACAATTCCCTTAAATTCACGTTCGTAACTTTAAAACTCGGCAGGAAGTGGGTCAATTTGAGCAATAAAATCGCATGGGTATTAATTTGTGTTTTCCGATCAGACGAGCAAATTGTTATTTCGCAGATCTTGTTTGAGGTTTCAACTACCGAACCACCCATCCCGGATATTGCATAATGCAGTAGAGAGTGGTGTCGCTGTTGGCAATAAACACACGTGAAATTGCTACGACAATCTTTTTCCAAATGTGACCAAGCTAGACAATTTGTGCAATAATTATTGTCTCTCACAAATTTGCTTCACTCTTGGGTCGATAGATCTCTGAATTTTATACAACTCATCAACGAGTGGTTGGAATTGCAGAGTTTACATGAGAATTGGTGCCTCGAGTTTACATGGAACACTTGGGTCTTATTCCTAAATGGGTTTTGGGGCGTAGACGATCTTTGAGCAAAGCTAGAGTTAGGGTTGCGGGGTTTATTGGGTCTACATGTTCCGAGTCGTTCTACCACTTCGTATAGTGTGGTGAGAAATTTGTCCATTTCTTACCAAAGTGGGAGTTCTTTTCTAGAGTCTAGGGACTGCTCCCAGAGCGCTAGGGTTTCATCAGGGAGTTTGGAGGAGCATAAATATTCGAGGATGGGGTCCCAGTGCGCGGTTGAGACATTGTTCGCATTTAGGATTAATTGTGGTTTGAACATCTTGAATTATTTCACTATTTTCCGAAAAAAACTGCTTGCATATTAAACAAAGTCGCAGGATTCTCGTAGCGGGATTTGAGTGCTCCCCACGCTAACTCGAAATTTTTGGTCATTGAGGAGGTATTTTTTAATGACCAGAGCGGCATTGCCTCGCGTGTTTGCTTTCAGGTGATAAAGTTTCTGTGCCTGAGATAATTTAGGGTGGTTTATATAGACGACAGTAAAGATATCTCGGAACGACGGCCAGTCTTCATATCCACCGTAGAAGACCTCGGTGTCGCATGCGGGGACTTTTAAATAGGGTTGGTGTTCAGGGAGGGTCTGCACGATTATTTGTTGGGGGTCTGTCGCATTGATTTGAGTAGTCTGACGGGCCGCGATCATCTTACTAATCTTAAGTTTCTTGCTCATCGCCGTGCCGAGCGATGAGTCGTATGCTTGCTCACACGCTGCCTTGGATTTTTCCTCGGTGACGTTGAAGTGTGCCTGTTCATATGCGGTTTCCACCGCGTCTACACGTTTGTTTAGATCATCGAGACATATTTTGAGACTAGTTTCGAAGTGGTCCGCCTCCGTCACGTTCCACCATTTCTCGCAGAATTTGTGTAATTTTGTCACTTCGAAGAAGACTTTTTCTCAAAAGGCCCGAGTTCTTCTTCCGACAGTGATCTTGACCTCCTGGCAGGGGCAGTAGGGTTTTGGGTTTCTCCTGTTTCTCAGTCATATTAAAATTTTTAATATAAAATTTGCTGCGATTCTACGTGTTTATTCCCGCTGTAATTTTATTTGCAATTTTATCTACTCAGGCCACTGTGCTATTTTGGGTAGCGGAATTTGTTTCACACAGGTGGTGACGACCGGCTTTTGTATTGAGAGTGGGATTTCACTTGGCTTAGCGCTTCTAAGTACCAGTGTGTGTATGTACACAGTCGAAAATAGAAATAGAAGTGGGTGGAGTTATA
Source organism: Eurosta solidaginis (assembly GCF_040869045.1). Lineage (NCBI taxonomy): Eukaryota > Metazoa > Arthropoda > Insecta > Diptera > Tephritidae > Eurosta > Eurosta solidaginis. The sequence goes on along the minus strand of NC_090324.1, from coordinate 81,779,708 downwards.
ATTGCTTTTCAGTGAGTGTTGAGTGAAAAGGTTCAGCTTTAAATAATTGGGTATTAGGGTGTGCATTTTTTAGTATGGATTTTTATGGGTCACTAATTTTATTGCGTTCTGAGTTAGGTAAAGTGCAAAAAATTTGGGGCGGAGCTTATATATGCCAGTACACAAATGAAGTTCTTAGTGTTTTTTTGTTGCAAAAAATATGCAAATGCAATTTTTTGGGTATCAACTAACTTTGAGTGAAAGTGATTTAACGGGAGAGTGTATGTGGTATGGGTAAGTAATATATACGTGTTTGTGAAATATATTATGGGTATAAGTACAGCTTTTTGAGGGGAACCGGTATGGGCTTTAACTATATACATATGTACGAACTACTGGGTTTAGACGAGACTGTACCTGGTTTTTATCCAGAGTCTGATGTTTTGTACCAACCCGTATAATGTACTGATATTGGGGTGCTTGGAGTTTGCTGTACTAATCGATGTATACGTATAATGATTTATGCAGGATGTACTCACTTTGGCATTCCGTTTATGTTTTATTACCAACTGTTTTATCGTGCTTGCGTTTAATGTTGTTGCTTTTCCTGTGTTGGTGATTTTCCTGTGTTGTTGGAGGTTTGCTACAGTGTTTTTGTGAATGTTGTTGTTGTTGGTCCACTTATGCAGGTATACTGCTCGTGGAGAAAATAAATATTTAACAAATTTTTATTTGAAATTTGTTGTAAATATACTTTGGCACTTTGAACGTATATATGCTAAACAATTTGTCCACTAGGGTGTACCGTTTTTATAATAATAATTTTTTTCTTTTTAGGTAAATTCTTTTTGTTTAATTTTCAATATAAATTTCTTTTATTTCTGTTTCTTAGCACTTGTATCACTTTCCGCACTTTGTATTTGTTTCTTTTCTTTTCAGCACCTTGTTTTCTAAAACTTTTCGTTCTTCGGGTAATTTTTCCCAATTCTAATTTACTTTAAACCTGTTTTATTTTCAGCACTTTGTAATTGTTAAGCAAGTAAATGTAAATTTTTTCTACAATTTGCACTTTTTTGTTGGTTTAAATGTATTTGCAGTTTGTTTTAGCGCGCACGTACCGGGTAAATATTTGACTTTACTTTTAGTTTTTTGAAATTTTATTAAATTTTGTTTTGCACTAGCATAGGTATATAAATATACCCTTGTATTAAGGTAAGTAAGAACTTTTATGTCTTTTTTCGCAAGTAAGTGTTTTAAAAATTTTTATATTTTGCAATATTTTTATATCTTAGGGGTTTCTTCCACTTATTATTTTTATTCAACCTCTTATAATTTTTTTCAATTTTTTCCTCGCATTTAGGGTTATAAGTTTTCCTATTTTTTCCTATAGGTCACTGATGGCTCGAAGGACCATGTATAATTACGGGTAAGTAGGGTTTTTGGGGGTCTATGGCGTTACATTCACTTCACCTTTTGTCCGTTTTTTTTCAAATTAAGATGCATTGGTTTTTTTTACTAAAAATTACTTTATTGAACTTTAATAACTTCACTCAAAAAATTCGAATTAAGAATGATGTACATTAGCGGACGGTAGTTGATAGCGAACTAGCGTAACCCTTAAGCTCAACATTTTTCAGCCTCCTTCGCAGCTAGGAAACGGTAAGTATTTATACGTAAGTATGTATGTTAAAGTAATGCACAAAGCTGAGTGCACGGTAATTACAATAAGCAAACATTTTTAAATTCTTTGTTTACAGGGTGGTTCATTAAGGTTTTTAACACATTTGCAGTGTATTTCACTATGTAAGTACTTTAATCAAAGGTGAGCATTTTAATCAAGGGTAAGTGTAATAATATATTATAGTAAGTATTTTTGAATACATATATTTATATATATTTTGAATACATATATATATATGTGTTTGTAATTCATTGTTTGTTTAAATATCTATGTATGTAAGTGTGTTTATTAATTAATTATAATTCACTTAAATTGGAGCTCATGTCTCCAACATCTATGATGTTATCAATGGACTTGTAGACTGTACAGTTTTGCTTGAGCAAATAGAATACTTCGTTTTTATTACCCATTTCACGCCATGCCAGTTAGGTCTAATTACCATAACTTTGCCCCCAAGAGCTGTTAATGAGCTTAATAATATCTACATGACGCTAGATCTAGACTTTGCAATATCAAGAATTTGGTTCGCCTCTAGGATTACTTCCTTTTATGTATAGCAAATCTCGTATATTTAATAATTAATTAGTTTCTTTTTAAAACAATACATATCTAGTTTCTAAGATTAAATTCTTTACCTACATATATAACTTTATGTTTCTAGTCTGTAAAATTTTGTTATCATAGACTGAATAAAGAATAATAATAATAATAATAGTAATAATAATAATAATAATAATAATAATAATAATAATAATAATAATAAAAATAATAATAATAATGGACTCAAAATTAAAGGCGGTTCCAACCAAGAAGTACTGAGTCACCTTTTATATATGGATGACCTGAAGATATACGCATCCACGCGACAGAGCTTGGACCATTTAATAAAAATCGTAGCCATGTTCAGCAATGACACCAATATGAAATTTGGACTGGAAAAGTGTAAAAAAATACATATTACTAAAGGCAAGATATCGAGATATGATGACCAGAATGAAGACATCGAAAATATTAAACAAATGGAAGAAGGAGAAATATATAAATATCTAGGGATGGCGCAGAATAAACGTAAGATACGCTAAGGTAAAAGTCAAAGATAATCTGACTAGGGAGTTTACGTCTCGAATGCATAAAATAGCTAAAGCGAATCTAAATGGCAAAAACCAAATCAAAAGCAATAAATACATTCGCAATACCTGTCCTTTTGTACAGTTTTGGTATTATCAAATGTACAGCAACTGACATTCAATCGCTACAAAGAAGAATCAGAACTATACATACATCCTATAAATCCCATCATCCCAAATCATGCTGTGAAAGAATGGTAATGTCAAGGAGAGATGGAGGACGAGGGTTTGTTGATCTCCAAACACTCCATGATAATCAAATAGAATCTGTTCGATGGTACTTCCATCTAAAATCTGAAAGATCTCGCCTGATAAAAATAATAACTGAAGCAGATACAAACTTAACACCCCTAAATTTGAAGGGAAGCTTTACCCGACAAGCAGAAGAGAAAACTTCAAGGGAACAAAAGTGGTCAATAAAACCTATTCATGGTCCGTTCTACAGGTCCACTAACGCTGAAAATGTGGACAAATTGATGTCAAAGAAATGGTTATTGAATGGAAACTTGTTTGCTGAGACCGATGCTTTTATGATTGCTATACAAGATCAAGTAATCCCAACAAGAAACTATATAAAGAATGTAATAAAGGATCCAAATGTCACTAGTGATACTTGTCGAAGGTGTATGAGTCAAACCGAAACCATTGACCATATAATTTCAGGCTGCACAAACCTAGCTCAAACTGAGTACACACGAAGGCACAACAACGTTGCAAAAATTCTCCACAAGAACCTGCTTAGCAAATACAACATCCATTTAGGTGAAGTGCCGTACTACAGATACAACCCAGAACCAGTTATGGAAAATGAAAACGTGAAGATCGACTATGGCAGAACAATATACTCAGACCACACGAGACTCCATAACCGCCCCGATATCTCGATCCTCGATAAACGAGAAAGTAGAGGCTTCTTCATTGACGTTGGAGTTCCGGCTACAAGAAACATGACTCGTACATACGCCAAAAAAATCAGTAGGTATGCCGAGTTAGCCGCTGACACAAAGAGGAACTGGAACCTAACAGAAATAAAAATTATCGCAGTGGTGATAAGCGCTGAAGGCGTAATCGACAAGCATCTCAGAACAAATATGGACATGCTTGGGTTGCAAGAAAGCCTGATTAACAACATCCAGAAGTCAGTCATCATCGATACCTGCCACATCACCATAAACTTCCTGGCTTAAACAAACACATATACATAAACATATACATATACATATACATATATACAAAAATATAAACTGTTAATTTAGTACATTTTGTTTTAGTTTAAGGACTCCAAAGTGTATGATTTATACCCAATAAGGAGATACTCAAAGAATAAATTAAATAATAATAATAATAATAATAATAATAATACTAATAATAATAATAATAATAATAATAATAATTTAATTTTTAATTTTTTTTTGTGTGTTACGTGGAAGGAAGAAATGCTTTATGCACTAACCGGGTTGTTAAGCCTCGGTGCTACTCTTTGTGGTAGCATTTTCCGGCCGTGTCGAGCATGCATAATGGTCGAAAAGACGACGGGGAGTTAGGCTCTCCCTTGCCTTACGGGATTAGCACGAGGTGCGCTGTCGTCCACCTTGTTGGAACGATCCTGACTTCCAGGCATTTATTATACATATGCAGAAGCAACTCAGGACTGCTCTTAGCAGCCAGTATTATTGCTTCAGCTGGTATCCCATCCGGTCCTGGCGCTTTACCTGGCTTCATTATGTGTAGGGCCGCTTTTAGCTCACCTTCACTGAACGGCTGCACGTCGTGGTGTTCGTGGGTGACGTGGTCACCCTCTCTGCTTGTGCGAGTGAGGAAAAGAGCATCTGCTATACTTCGCATCTTTCCCTCATCCATCGTTTGGTTCGGTGGGCGGAATTTCCCCTTTACTATTTTCTACCCTTGTCCCCAAGGATCACTTCATCAACTTCTTTGCAAAGCTTTTTCCAGCTATTAAGTTTGCTTTGCTTTATGGCAGCACAGAGAACCTTTTTTGCTCTTTTATATGCCTCCGCATGCTCTAGCGCGTCAGGCCTGCTGCGTGCGTGGGTTGCCAGCTTTCGCTATCTGTGACATACCCTGCGTAGTTCGGCGACTTCGCTACTCCAACAGTGAACTTGTTTTTTACCTCTCCTGGGCCCTTTTCGTGGCATTGAGGTCTTGCATGCGTGGTTCAGGCAACGCATGGTGGCTTCTACCGTAGCGTCGCCGCTTCGGCACTGTCGACTATCTGTCGTGCGCTCGCTTGTACAACAGCGGAGAACTTTTCAGCGTCAACCTTAGAGGCGTCCCATTTTGTTTTCATACGGGGCGGTCTCCCTGTCCAACTTTTTCCTGAGTCATTAAGATGGAAGGTGATGTAGTTATGGTCACTACCCGTCAGATCCTCCATCACCCTCCATCCAGCCGCCTTTGAGAGCACGTTTTCCGATACTAATGTAACATGAGGGATAGAGTGTCTAAAGCCTGGTCGCCGATATGTCGGAGTCGAGCCGGTATTCATAATGACCAATCCAAGTCGGGCAGCCATTTCGAGCACTAGCCTTCTTCTGGACTTAGTCTAGGGCATTCCCCACTCAACAGCCCTAGCATTGAAATCTCCAGCGACGACCACGTTACCGGTTTCATCCGCAAATTGTCTTCAAGTAGTTCTAGCTTATCTTCAAACCCTTGAATTGGATCATTTGGGGACAGGTAGCAGCTCACTAGTGTGGTGTGCGCTACTGTTACGCGTACGTAGCCGTTTCCGACAACACGGCTTCGTACGTGGGCGCCGGCGTCCACGATCCAGATCGCAGCAGCACCTGTTAAGTCTACGTGCCAGTCACTCCTGACTATATAAGGTTCGCTAATGATGGCATAGGTGGCTCTCTTTTCAAGAACCAGTTGTTCCAGCAGACTATCGGCTAACCTGCTTCGGTTCAGTTTGCCTTAAATAAAACTGGTCACTTGCGCGCCTGTTTGGCCTTTGCGGCAGCGAGTGCCCCCCTGAAGGCGCTGCATGCTCCAGACCGGGAAGGCGGTCGACCTTCTCTGACTGGCATAAGAAGCACTTTGGAGTTTCCGTGCAGGCCGAGGCCTGGTGGCCACTCCGTCCACACTTCCAGCAAGCACTGCTTCTATCAGTGCCTTTGCAGTCTACCCTCTGTGTAAGCCTGCATTGTAGCCAGCCGATACAGAATTTGCCCTTGGCTAGTAAACGCCAACAGCTTAGTCCACTTCAATGCTGCCATCTTCTCTTCAGTTCGGGCAGGTTTGCTGAGAAATTAAACACACGGACCTGTCCCGTCATTTCAATTAAATAAAAGAATATCTTACTTTGGAAGTCTGATAACGATTGAATTTATCGAAGAAATTCTTTCTTTTTTATACATAATTTCTTAAGCTACAGATACATAATTATTCTAACACTAACAAAGTAAAAATATGTACTTTTGTAATAATGGTATGCAAAGTCAGCAGATTGCTTCATTGATCTATTTATGTAAACAATGTAAAATAATTGTGTGTGAATATTCAGGTGATTCACATTGACAAAGTAACACTGACAATTAGACATTCCGATCGGCACGTGTATTGTTCGGCGTGACTAACTGAGCGAAACTATGAAGGTGTGAAATGACATGGTATTCGTATTCGGCATTCAATTGATGTTGACTTCCCGCTGTGTCGGGTCAATATAATTTATGTAGAATATTATTTTAATATGACTGCACTATGACTGCGTGTGGCAGGTTCATAAAAAATGCATTGGCATAGAAGTTCATAATGCATAATGCCGCAAATGTTTTGCATGGATGGGCATAACGCATAATGCTACAGCATTCCTAACAGCCTCGGCAATTTCTTCAGCGGTTGCCAGGCAGTCCATGCCCAGCACCTCTATCCGCATTCGCCGTGTAAGCTGCTTGGTTTCGCCCACTTCTCTTCTATTATTATTATTATTATTTTTATTATTATTATCATTAATATTATTATTCTTATTATTATTATTATTATTATTATTATTATTAATATTTTTTTTTTTTTTTGTTACGTGGAAGGAGGAAATGCTTTATGCACTAACCGGGTTGTTAAGCCTCGGTGCTACTCTCTGTAGCAGCGAGCCTCTCCGAGTGTAGGACTCCCTTTCTTTTTCTTCATGGTCTAACCACTAAAACCTAACCTCCCACGGCCCGCGCATTTTCCGCACCTGGGACCGGGTTTAGCATAACTTCGGGCACGGAAGCGCGCTACGTGAGCTCTTTGGCTACTCTCACGTTATTGGGCTAAGCAACCATCTTGCCGTTTAGCGAGGAGAATATTCCTTGCATATCTGCTGACCATGTCCCATCTGTTATTTCCGCAGGTCATTTTATGGATGACACTGCCCGGGGATAGGTCGCCTATTGTTACTTCCACTCTTCTTCGTTGCTGTGCGAAGTGATCGCATTCGAAAAAGGTGTGGCGTACGTCGTCTATGAGCCCACAGTATAAGCAATTCGGATTTTCAACCTTGCCCATCCTGTGGAGGTATTCCCGGAAGTAGCCGTGGCCACTTGAAAACTGTGTCAGATAGAAGTCGACCTCTCCATGTGGCCGTTCTAACCATGGCTCCAGCTCGGGAATCAGTTCCCTGGTCCACTTTCCTGCAGTGCTGCAGCTCCATTGCTGTTGCCAGCGTCGGATAGAATTTTTCGCGCCTGCGCGGCAGCAACATCTCTACGTACTTCTCCTCGGAGGTGGTAAATTGATTTCCTCTCCTCAGCGAGAAGATGTATCGGTATGGTTCCCGCAATAACAAGAGCTGCGCCTGCGGATACCGTGCGGTAAGCTGAGGCAATTCGTAGCGCCCCTCTGCGTTGGACAGAATTAATAGCTGCTCGATACTTTCGGAATTTCATTGCATCCGCCCAAATTTCTGCACCGTACAAGAGTACAGAATCCGAAGCCGAAGCAAGCAGCTTTCTTATACATGGCCTTGGCCCGCCTGTGTTTGCCATTAATCGACTTAAGTATCCTATGTTCCGTGCAGTTTTCTCACATGCTCCTTGAAAGTGTTCCGAGAAGGTTAGTTTGCTATCTAGCCTCACCCCAAGGTATTTCGTGGAGCTGCGTGTTTGTACTTGTTGTTCTCCAACCATCATATTCGTAATGGTGGGAATTCGTCTCTTCGTGAGGATTACGATCTCAGTTTTCGCTGTCGCGAGCTGAAGTCCATGGTCACTCATCCATCTATTTACACTGCGCATTACTTGGTTTAATTTAAGCTGCGCCAGCTCGCAGTTCCGTGCTGTAATTACGGCAGCCACGTCGTCTGCGAAAGCGACAAGAAAAGCACTCTCTGGCATGTGCAAACGAAGGAGGCTGTCATACGAAGCATTCCAGAGGTCGGGACCTAACACCGATCCCTGGGATGCTCCGCTTGTTATCCTCACCTTTCTCTGACCTTGGTTCGTTTCGTACGTGAGCCAGCGATCTTTTAGGTAGTCCCCTAATATGGCTTGTAGATAAGGAGGTACCTTGAAAGAGTGTTTCAGCACATCGAGCATATCGTCCCACCTGACGGAATTGAAGGCATTTTTAACGTCCAGCGTGACCAGTAAGACAACCGGCCTAACTCGGTGGCACGCGGTTTCGGCTTTCTTTACCGCATTTATAACCTCGGCTATGGCATCTATTGTGGAGTGACCTTTCCGGAACCCATGCTGCCGATGGGACAGACCACCTCCATCGTCAATGGCTGCTATCAGCCGTTGTTTAAGGAGGCTTTCCAGCATTTTCCCGGCCGTGTCGAGCATGCATAATGGTCGAAAAGACGACGGGGAGTTCGGGTCTCCCCTGCCTTTCGGGATTAGCACGAGGTGCGCTGTCTTCCACCTTGTAGGAAAGATCCTGGCTTCCAGGCATTTGTTATACATGTGCAACAGCAACTCAGGACTGCTCTTAGCAGCCAGTCTTATTGCTTCAGCTGGTATCCCATCCGGTCCTGGCGCTTTACCGGGCTTCATTCTGTGTAGGGCCGCTTTTAGCTCACCTTCACTGAACGGCTGCACGTCGTGGCCTTCGTGGGTGGCGCGGTCACCCTCTCTGCTTGTGCGAGTGAGGAACAGAGCATCTACTATACTTCGTATCTTTCCCTCATCCATCGTTTGGTTCGGTGGACGGAATTTCCCCATTACTATTTTATACCCTTGTCCCCAAGGATCACGATCAACTTCTTTGCAAAGCTTTTTCCAGCCATCAAGTTTGCTTTGCCTTATGGCGGAACAGCGAACCTTTTTTGCTCTTTTGTATGCCTCGGCATGCTCTAGCGCGTCAGGCCTGCTGCGTGCGTGCGTTGCCAGCCTTCGCTTTCTGTGGCATACCCTGCGTAGTTCGGCGATTTCGCTACTCCACCAGTGCACTTGTTTTTTACTTCTCCTAGGCCCTTTTCGTGGCATTGAAGTCTTGCATGCGTTGTTCAGGCAACGCATGGTGGCTTCTACCGTAGCGTTCGCCGCTTCGGCACTGTCGACTATCTGTCGTGCGCTCGCTTGTACAACAGCGGAGAACTTTGCAGCGTCAATCTTAGAGGCGTCCCATTTTGTTTTCATTCGGGGCGGTCTCTCTGCCCGACTTTGCCCTGAGTCATTAAGATGGAAGGTGATGTAGTTATGGTCACTACCCGTGAGATCCTCCATCAGCCTCCATCCAGCCGCCTTTGACAGCAGGTTTTCCGATACTAATGTAATATCAGGGATAGAGTATCCAAAGCCTGGTCGCCGATATGTCGGGGTCGTGCCGGTATTCAGAATGACCAATCCGAGTCGGGCAGCCATTTCTAGCACTTGCCTTCCTCTGGAGTTAGTCTGGGGCATTCCCCACTCAACAGCCCTAGCATTGAAATCTCCAGCGACAACCACGTTACCGGTTTCCTCACGCAAATCGTCTTCGAGTAGTTTTAGCTTATCTTTAAAGCCTTGAATTGGATCATTTGGAGACAGGTAGCAGCTCACTAGTGTGGTGTGCGCCACTGTTACGCGTACGTAGCCGTTTCCGACAACACGGCTTCGTACGTGGGCGCCAGCGTCTAGGATCCAGATCGCAGCAGCACCTGTTGAGTCTACGTGCCAGTCACTCCTGACTCTATAAGGTTCGCTGATGATGGCATAGCTGGCTCTGCTTTCAAGAACCAATTGGTCCAGCAGACTATCGACTAACCTGCTTCGGTTCAGGTTGCCTTGGATGAACCTGGTCACTTGCGCGCCTGTTTGGGCTTTGCGGCAGCGAGTGCCTCCCTGAAGGTGCTGCATGCTCCAGGCCCGGGAAGGTGGACGACCTTCTCTGACTGGCATAAAAAGCACTTTGGAATTTCCGTGCAGGCCGAGGCCTGGTGGCCACTCTGTCCGCACTTCCAGCAAGCACTGCTTCTATCAGGGCCTTTGCAGTCTTCTTTTTGGTGTCCGTAGCCTAAACACCTGAAGCATCGCTGCACGTCTACCCTCTGTCTAAGCCTGCATTGCAGCCAGCCGATACAGATCTTGCCCTTGGCTAGTAAAAGGGCGCCAACAGCTTCGTCTACTTCAATGGCTGCCATCTTCTGTTCACGCTGGTTTGCCGAGAAAATAGACACACGGACCTGCCCCGTCATTTCCCCGCCAGCAGCTTTCCTAACAGCCTGGGCAACTTCTTCGGCGGTTGCCAGACAGTCCATGCCCAGCACCTCTATCCGCATTCGCCGTGTAAGCTGCTTGGTTTCGCCCGCTTCTCCAACAGCGCTTCCTATCGCTTGGATGAACGCTGATTTATCGCCGCAACGTGCAGTTTCGATAAGTACTCTCCCGGATTTGGTTTTTCGGACGGAGCGTATGACGGTCCCTGTATGTTCAGGCCGAAGCTCGCCCCAGAGGGCTCCTACGACTTCGGCGTAGTTCTTTCCTGGGCTGGTCTCACTACGAAAGTTGCTGCCCGTCTGTTTCTGGGCTTGCCTTTTCTTTTTGCCTTCTTGGCTTGCCCAGGTGGTGTCCTTTGTCCTTTCTCAGGGCGTGGTTTGGCTTTCCGGTTCCTTACGGTCGTCCAGGGCTCGCCCGAGATTGTCTTCGCAGAACCCTCATCGCACTTTTTCTTGGCCTCCGAGGCCCCCGGTTGCGAGCCAGAGTTCGTTCGTGCTCTTTTGTTCCCACGAGTCTCTTTCGGTTCTGTGTACTCTGCGCTTTTACCCTCTAATAAAGAGCGCATGCGACTCAGTGTCTCTTCTAGTTGTGCCATGCCGTTCTTTATGTCCATCGACACATTCTTCTGTTTGGCCGCAGAAGCCTGCATGCTGCGCAGCAGTATCTGGCAAGCGCTCCGATTGTATTTCTGCCATGAAAAGCTCTCAGTGAAAACTTATCTGCCTTGCAGATGCCGTTCGGAGTCGGCATAAAACATGTAGGTCCCGTGCGGCCAATTTGTAGGGAAAAATCAAGAGGAGCACGACGCAAATTGGAAGAGAAGCTCGGCCTTAGATCTCTTCGGAGGTTATCGCGCCTTACATTTATTTATTTATTTTTTTTTTTGAGTTTGGGGTAATAGTTTTCCTTCCAAAACAGATGGAACCCCCAGGCACTTAAAGTCCTTAAGCAGAAGAAACACCAACTAGTGTTCGGTGCATATGGATTTGCTCATGTGTTACTATATCTTTATTAATTAAATTTATCTGTGCACCAGTATCGCACAACGCACGTAGTCTTACCACCATTCCGCCACGAGTTACCAAACGTACTTGTGCCGTAGTCAATAAACTGTAATGGGGTCGATCCCTGTTCCCTGCATCATGCTATCAACATTCAATTGTCCATCTGACTCAAACGAAAGGAAAGTGTTGAATACTCCGAGACTGGCTTCCTCATTGGGCATTGATTGCTATTGTGCGGCACCCTGTTCCTCTCCTATAGTTGCTAGCATAGATGATAGGGGAGCCTCCTACTTGGAGCTCGTGGCAAATAATGCTACTATGAGGTGAACTTGCGCATCTAGGACAACGGCTTGACAAACAATTTCTGGTGATATGACCTTCTCGCAAGCAATTCTGGCACAGGCCCAGTTCGTAAATGCACTTAATTTTCTACTCGCGATTTTGGCAAACAAGTGCAGGACATGGATGTAACGCATGATCCCCAGCACAGCTTTAATAAGGTTTATGGTTAGTGTTTATCGAAACGTTTGCTCCGATAAGCAGATTTGTTCGAGGATTATTAGTTTGATTCTCTTTGTAATAAGTTATAGGTTGTGCTGCATGGCTTAAAAGTCCACTACGACGTTCGAGCCAAGCAAAATCAAAAAAATCATTCTTCGAATTTGGAATGCGATCCGTGAGACGAACCATTTCCCACTGTGTACCCGATTCGCTGTCCAGACGTGATTCCTAGCATCAATCAAAACCAATTTAATTATATCCCTAATCAACTTGGAAATATCCTCCATCTGGTGTTTCTCGATGAGAACCCTGTCTTTCATTTGCAGGAATGTACTTTCCCTATCTGTAAATCTTAAACGCATCATGTTCCTCTATTTTTATCCCTTCAGTTCTGTACTTTCGCTCCTCTCACCAAGTTTGAACATCAATCTTTAAACTTCAGGGATGCTGATTATTACTCTCTAAATGCTACTTTTCTTAATATTGATTGGGACTCTATTTTTCTTTCTGCCCTTGAGTGGTATGAAGTGTTTCTTGAAAAAATTTTCGAAGTCTTAAACTGTAATCTTTCTTCGACTTGGTATACAAAAAGGCTTAAAAGACTCAAGAATAAAAGAAATAAATATTTTAAACCCTTCACGGTCACTAATGATCTAACCTTCAGGAAAAGTATATCAGCTTCATGAACGAATTTAACGAGCTTGATAAAACTCTTTATAATAACTATATTTCGCGTTACGTAGATGAGCTGAAGTCAAACGCCAAAGCCTTTTGGAATTACATTCGGTCCAGGAAAGGCTGTTATCCCTAACAAAAGGCGAATATCCCTAACTGTATGACATTAGATAATGTTCGTTCTTCTAGTTTGTTGGACACTGTGAATCTTTTTGTGGATTTTTTAAAATCCAACTTTGTCGGCGATGCGGTTAATACATATACTTCATATCACGATGATATTAACTCGACATCTATCAATTTTGGAGAATTTTCTGTTACAGAGTCAGACATCTGTATTGGTATTTCTGCCTTAAAAATGTAACACAAAACTGAGCTTGATTGTCTGTCTTCTTTCTTTCTTAAGAAGTGTAGTTCATCTTTTGCCGAACCATTATCCAGCATAATTAACCTCTACCCCTCCTCTGGTGTTTTCATTGATAAGTGGAAGGTGACCTCAATTACGCCTATTCGCAAATCTGGTAATAAAAGTTATGTCAGAAATTACCGACCAATATCCAAACTAACTACTTTTTCAAAACTTTTCGAGAAAATTGTGAAAGATAAAATAGTTTTCGCTGTTAAAGAAATTATTGATCCAAATCAACATGGCTTCGTTCGTGGTCGCTCCACAGTTACCAACCTTGCTGTGTTCTCGGAGTATTGTATATCAGCCTTTAAGAGTGGATTTCAGGTGGACACAATCTATACTGATTTCTCGAAAGCCTTTGATACAATATACTATTATATAATCTTAGTCGTTTAGGCTTCCATTCAGCTTTCCTTACGTGGTTGAGCTCATACCTCACCAACAGTTTATCGTTTGTTGAAATCGGTACCATGAAATCCTACTCTTTTGTGGCCACCTCGGGAGTGCCTCAAGGCAGTATTCTTGGCCCGCTCTTATTTGTTCTGTTTATAAACGATATTAGGTCTTGTTTCGATCATGCACAATTTTTACTCTATGCTGATGACTTGAAGCTCTTTAGCAGAGTTACTTGCTTGTCCGACGTTTGTCGGCTACAAATTGACGTCGACAATCTTACTGAGTGTATTGTTAGAAATAATCTGGCTCTCAATATCAATAAATGTTTTCATAAGTGTAATAATATATTACAGTAAGTATTTTTGAATACATATATATATCATTGTTTGTGTAAATATGTATGTATGTAAGCATGTTTATTAATTAATTATAATTCAATTAAATTGGAGCTCATGTCTCCAACATGGCGGCCGGCCTGCTCCGATGGCGGAAACAGTAGCTCCTGCATCTCTTCGAAAGTATTCGCTGCTTTTGAAAAAAGATCACGCAAGCGCCGCTGGGTATCTTTAGGTTTGTGGCGTCTCTCTTTCGGTTTGACGATGACTCGTCAATTGGTGGAACCCTCATTTTTCCTCGATGCCATACGTCGAATGCTCTTCTTTGGGCGAGCTTCTCGTTGTTGTTCCCTATGGATAAGTGTGTGATGCGCAAGGCCGCATCGGTGACAACTGTCGCGCGAATTACATGCACCTGTGGCATGCGAGGTTCCCAGACAATTAATACAGTATTTATGAGCCCGAACGGACTCATATCGCTGCTCCGGCGTCATGGCCATAAAGGTGGGACAATACCGCAACGAGTGCTTCTGGCAGCACAATCGCCATGTACTGAAACTTCCGTAGCGTGGCCTGCAAAGAAAATTCAAAAAAAGGTGGGTCAAGTGGGTATGGGTGTAGAGAGTGGGCTGTGATGTGAATCTCTAGAGTTGACAAGGTTTGGAGAGATATATAGCGTGAGGTGGACAATCTATTCTGATAGGGGAAGTACACACAATTTTGCTATGGGTCGTTTGTATATTCTGTCTTGAGTTCGGACATCTACTACTCGAACGTTTTCGTCCGAGCCAGGATGGAGTCGTATGATGCGTCCAAGTCGCTATTCATTGGGCGGAAGAAGGTCATCCTTGACGACAACTAGATCACCTTCTCTTGAGATATTCATTTTTCCAACGCGTACTAAACAGATGATGTAGGACTTGCAGTTTCTGCCATTTGTTTGTGAGTGACAGATTTTCAGAGTTGGGTTCAGGTAGGGAGAGTAACGGAGCGCCACGGAGAAAATGCCCGGGGGTAAGAGCGAGTAAATCATTTGGATCGTCTGAAATTGGAGAAAGTGGGTTCGAGTTGAGAACTGCTTCGATCCGCGCGAGTAGAGTCGTAAATTCTTCGAATGTGAATTTGTGGTTTCCTGCAACCTTAAGAAAATGAGTTTTAAAACTCTTAACAGCTGCTTCCCACAATCCGCCCATGTGTGGAGCATATGGGGGAATAAATTGCCAGGATAGTCCGTAAGTTGAGTATTTTTCAGCTATGTCAGGTGCGGCTTCTTTGAGAAGAGCCGTGAGCTCCTTCTGAATTGTGCGGCTGGCACCAATGAAGGTTTTGCCATTGTCTGACATAACTTTATGTAGTAGTCCACGACGACTTACAAACCGCGGGAATGCTGCTTTGAAAGCGGCTGTCGTCAAATCTGAACAGACTTCTAGGTGTACTGCTTTTGTCGAAAAACAGACAAACACGCAGACACATGCCTTTGCATACGATGCTTTTCGGAGAATGGAGGTTTTGACTAAGAAAGGTTCAGCAAAGTCGACGCCGGTAGTGTAAAATGGTAGGGTGAAGGTGGACCTTTCAGGAGGGAGTGCGGCCATTATTTGAGACTTGGCCTGTTGCTTATATATAGTGCAAGGTTTACAATGGAAGATCCACTTCTTCATCTTTTGCTTGAGTCGAGGGACATAGTAGTGTTGTTGTATCATGCGGATCATCAGCTGCTTTTCTGCATGCAAAAATTCTGAGTGGATAAAATCAAGGAGTATGGAGCAAAAACGCGAGCTCTCGGGAATAATAATAGGGTAGCGCTCGTTATGGGTAAGAGTGGCATACGCGAGCCTACCATTGACGCGCATTATACCGGTTTCATTGAGCCTAGGGTTCAGAGACAAGAGTGGACTTTTCCTACTAATGGTTTTGCCCGATTGAAGGTCCGCAATTTCAGCCGAGTAAAATCTGAGCTGGGTCAACACGATTAGACGAACCTTTCCTGGTGAACTTCCTCTTGTGTTAGGGTAAGTGCTGTTGGGACATTGCCTTTCTTCGCTCTATTTATAAATCTGTGCAGATACGCCACTACTCGAAGAGCTCTGGGATACGAAGAAAAACGGTACAATTAATCTGGGGCCGGATTCTCTACACCGGGTACATGATGCCAGGTGGCATTGCCAACGTTTTTCAAAATTAGCGAAGTCCTATTTGCCACGTAGGTCTGAGGGGGTTTTTCCAGCCATGCTAGCACGATAGCGGAGTCTGACCAGAGATAGAGTTCATGGGGGTCAGATTTAAGTGCGATCGTATTTGCTTTATCAGTTTGATGAGCAATACCGCTCCGCAAAGTTCCAGACGGGTTAGGCTGACGGTTTGCAGAGGAACGACTTTGCTCTTTGCCACTAATAGATGAGCGGAGAAAGTGCTTTCACTATTCTGCACCCGCAGGTACACACATGCGCAGAACGCTTTCTCTGAGGTATATGAAAATCCGTGCATCTGAAAGGGTTTATCAGGGGAGAAATTTATCCATCGGGGAATTTTTATTTCGTTTATCGCGAAGAGATTTTCGCGAAACGTGTTCCATCTGCTGAAGGCGGCGGGTTTCACTTGTTCATCCCAGTCCGTTCCTTCCAACCAGAGTTGCTGCAGTAGAGTCTTGGCTAATATCATTATTGGCGATAGCCATCCTGCCGGGTCAAACAATTTTGCAACCGCCGATAATATTTGACGCTTTGTATTTGAGTTTGCTGCTGGAAGAGGGTCATATGAGTAAGAAAAAGAGTCGTTTACCGCATTCCATTTTATGCGGAAGGTCTTTGTTGAACTGCCGTCGTGAAATTTGAGGAAATCTTCATCTAACAGATCAGATTTTGGGACTAATTTCAGAATATCAGGGTGATTTGCCGTAATTTTCTTAAGGGGAAAACTGGCTGTTTTTAACGCTTCGATAACTTGATGCGGAGAGCTTATAGCAGACTGTAAATTATGTTCGCCGGAAAGTATATCGTCTACGTAAGTTTCTCGTAGTAATATGTCATTGGCGAGAGGGTGGGTTGATATGGTGTCTTGTGCGAGTTTGGTGTAGTGTGCGTATGGCGAGATGCGGAGCACAGTTGACGCCAAAAGTGACAGTCTTCAATTTAAAATCCTCCATCGGCAGATGTGGGGCCCTCCGAAAAATAATTCTTTAAAATTCCTGATCTTCCGGGTAAACGAGTATTTGGCGGTACATCTTTTCGATATCGCCGTTGAAGACGTATTTGTAAAAACGCCATTTTAGCAGAACGAGCATTAAATCATTCTGGAGTATGGGGCCTGTGTGTAGAACATCGTTAAAGGAGTTTCCCGAGTGAGTAGTTCGAGATGCGTTAAAGACTACTCGCACCTTTGTTATTTTGCTGTCCGGTTTTAGGATAGCATGGTGAGGCAGATAAAACGAAAGGTATTTTCCCTTATCGATGACTTCGCAAGATGAAGTTGCTTCCATATAATTTAGGGATATATATTCTTCCAGAACTTCTGAGTATTTTTCTCGTAGGTGGGGGTTTCTTTCCAGGGACCTCTCTACGCTGATGTATTGTTGTTGCGCTGCTATTCTTGAGTATCCAAGGGCAAGGATATCAGGAAATTTCGTTTTAAAGGGTAATTTTACCACATATCTGCCATCTTCCTGGCGGTGTGTGGTTTCGGTGTAGAGTTCCTCGCAAATTTTGTCTTCTTCTGACAGGGCTTGGCTGCTGGGTAATTCCTCTTGTTGCCAAACTGCTGCAACAATGTGCTGAGATTATCGTCGGAGTTTTCGAGAACTTGGGTAGAGAATGCGTTCACTTGCTCTTTAACGGATCCGCTGAGTATCCACCCAAATATCGTGTTTTAGGCTAATAAGGAACCACTCACATTAGTATATAGTGCCTGGAGTAGTACCTGTGGTGTTAGGTCGCTGCCTATTGCCATGTCGATTTTAGAGGGGCTCATGCATTCCGGGTCGGCTAGTGGCAATGTTGACAATTCCCTTAAATTCACGTTCGTAACTTTAAAACTCGGCAGGAAGTGGGTCAATTTGAGCAATAAAATCGCATGGGTATTAATTTGTGTTTTCCGATCAGACGAGCAAATTGTTATTTCGCAGATCTTGTTTGAGGTTTCAACTACCGAACCACCCATCCCGGATATTGCATAATGCAGTAGAGAGTGGTGTCGCTGTTGGCAATAAACACACGTGAAATTGCTACGACAATCTTTTTCCAAATGTGACCAAGCTAGACAATTTGTGCAATAATTATTGTCTCTCACAAATTTGCTTCACTCTTGGGTCGATAGATCTCTGAATTTTATACAACTCATCAACGAGTGGTTGGAATTGCAGAGTTTACATGAGAATTGGTGCCTCGAGTTTACATGGAACACTTGGGTCTTATTCCTAAATGGGTTTTGGGGCGTAGACGATCTTTGAGCAAAGCTAGAGTTAGGGTTGCGGGGTTTATTGGGTCTACATGTTCCGAGTCGTTCTACCACTTCGTATAGTGTGGTGAGAAATTTGTCCATTTCTTACCAAAGTGGGAGTTCTTTTCTAGAGTCTAGGGACTGCTCCCAGAGCGCTAGGGTTTCATCAGGGAGTTTGGAGGAGCATAAATATTCGAGGATGGGGTCCCAGTGCGCGGTTGAGACATTGTTCGCATTTAGGATTAATTGTGGTTTGAACATCTTGAATTATTTCACTATTTTCCGAAAAAAACTGCTTGCATATTAAACAAAGTCGCAGGATTCTCGTAGCGGGATTTGAGTGCTCCCCACGCTAACTCGAAATTTTTGGTCATTGAGGAGGTATTTTTTAATGACCAGAGCGGCATTGCCTCGCGTGTTTGCTTTCAGGTGATAAAGTTTCTGTGCCTGAGATAATTTAGGGTGGTTTATATAGACGACAGTAAAGATATCTCGGAACGACGGCCAGTCTTCATATCCACCGTAGAAGACCTCGGTGTCGCATGCGGGGACTTTTAAATAGGGTTGGTGTTCAGGGAGGGTCTGCACGATTATTTGTTGGGGGTCTGTCGCATTGATTTGAGTAGTCTGACGGGCCGCGATCATCTTACTAATCTTAAGTTTCTTGCTCATCGCCGTGCCGAGCGATGAGTCGTATGCTTGCTCACACGCTGCCTTGGATTTTTCCTCGGTGACGTTGAAGTGTGCCTGTTCATATGCGGTTTCCACCGCGTCTACACGTTTGTTTAGATCATCGAGGCATATTTTGAGACTAGTTTCGAAGTGGTCCGCCTCCGTCACGTTCCACCATTTCTCGCAGAATTTGTGTAATTTTGTCACTTCGAAGAAGACTTTTTCTCAAAAGGCCCGAGTTCTTCTTCCGACAGTGATCTTGACCTCCTGGCAGGGGCAGTAGGGTTTTGGGTTTCTCCTGTTTCTCAGTCATATTAAAATTTTTAATATAAAATTTGCTGCGATTCTACGTGTTTATTCCCGCTGTAATTTTATTTGCAATTTTATCTACTCAGGCCACTGTGCTATTTTGGGTAGCGGAATTTGTTTCACACAGGTGGTGACGACCGGCTTTTGTATTGAGAGTGGGATTTCACTTGGCTTAGCGCTTCTAAGTACCAGTGTGTGTATGTACACAGTCGAAAATAGAAATAGAAGTGGGTGGAGTTATAATTGCTTTTCAGTGAGTGTTGAGTGAAAAGGTTCAGCTTTAAATAATTGGGTATTAGGGTGTGCATTTTTTAGTATGGATTTTTATGGGTCACTAATTTTATTGCGTTCTGAGTTAGGTAAAGTGCAAAAAATTTGGGGCGGAGCTTATATATGCCAGTACACAAATGAAGTTCTTAGTGTTTTTTTGTTGCAAAAAATATGCAAATGCAATTTTTTGGGTATCAACTAACTTTGAGTGAAAGTGATTTAACGGGAGAGTGTATGTGGTATGGGTAAGTAATATATACGTGTTTGTGAAATATATTATGGGTATAAGTACAGCTTTTTGAGGGGAACCGGTATGGGCTTTAACTATATACATATGTACGAACTACTGGGTTTAGACGAGACTGTACCTGGTTTTTATCCAGAGTCTGATGTTTTGTACCAACCCGTATAATGTACTGATATTGGGGTGCTTGGAGTTTGCTGTACTAATCGATGTATACGTATAATGATTTATGCAGGATGTACTCACTTTGGCATTCCGTTTATGTTTTATTACCAACTGTTTTATCGTGCTTGCGTTTAATGTTGTTGCTTTTCCTGTGTTGGTGATTTTCCTGTGTTGTTGGAGGTTTGCTACAGTGTTTTTGTGAATGTTGTTGTTGTTGGTCCACTTATGCAGGTATACTGCTCGTGGAGAAAATAAATATTTAACAAATTTTTATTTGAAATTTGTTGTAAATATACTTTGGCACTTTGAACGTATATATGCTAAACAATTTGTCCACTAGGGTGTACCGTTTTTATAATAATAATTTTTTTCTTTTTAGGTAAATTCTTTTTGTTTAATTTTCAATATAAATTTCTTTTATTTCTGTTTCTTAGCACTTGTATCACTTTCCGCACTTTGTATTTGTTTCTTTTCTTTTCAGCACCTTGTTTTCTAAAACTTTTCGTTCTTCGGGTAATTTTTCCCAATTCTAATTTACTTTAAACCTGTTTTATTTTCAGCACTTTGTAATTGTTAAGCAAGTAAATGTAAATTTTTTCTACAATTTGCACTTTTTTGTTGGTTTAAATGTATTTGCAGTTTGTTTTAGCGCGCACGTACCGGGTAAATATTTGACTTTACTTTTAGTTTTTTGAAATTTTATTAAATTTTGTTTTGCACTAGCATAGGTATATAAATATACCCTTGTATTAAGGTAAGTAAGAACTTTTATGTCTTTTTTCGCAAGTAAGTGTTTTAAAAATTTTTATATTTTGCAATATTTTTATATCTTAGGGGTTTCTTCCACTTATTATTTTTATTCAACCTCTTATAATTTTTTTCAATTTTTTCCTCGCATTTAGGGTTATAAGTTTTCCTATTTTTTCCTATAGGTCACTGATGGCTCGAAGGACCATGTATAATTACGGGTAAGTAGGGTTTTTGGGGGTCTATGGCGTTACATTCACTTCACCTTTTGTCCGTTTTTTTTCAAATTAAGATGCATTGGTTTTTTTTACTAAAAATTACTTTATTGAACTTTAATAACTTCACTCAAAAAATTCGAATTAAGAATGATGTACATTAGCGGACGGTAGTTGATAGCGAACTAGCGTAACCCTTAAGCTCAACATTTTTCAGCCTCCTTCGCAGCTAGGAAACGGTAAGTATTTATACGTAAGTATGTATGTTAAAGTAATGCACAAAGCTGAGTGCACGGTAATTACAATAAGCAAACATTTTTAAATTCTTTGTTTACAGGGTGGTTCATTAAGGTTTTTAACACATTTGCAGTGTATTTCACTATGTAAGTACTTTAATCAAAGGTGAGCATTTTAATCAAGGGTAAGTGTAATAATATATTATAGTAAGTATTTTTGAATACATATATTTATATATATTTTGAATACATATATATATATGTGTTTGTAATTCATTGTTTGTTTAAATATCTATGTATGTAAGTGTGTTTATTAATTAATTATAATTCACTTAAATTGGAGCTCATGTCTCCAACATCTATGATGTTATCAATGGACTTGTAGACTGTACAGTTTTGCTTGAGCAAATAGAATACTTCGTTTTTATTACCCATTTCACGCCATGCCAGTTAGGTCTAATTACCATAACTTTGCCCCCAAGAGCTGTTAATGAGCTTAATAATATCTACATGACGCTAGATCTAGACTTTGCAATATCAAGAATTTGGTTCGCCTCTAGGATTACTTCCTTTTATGTATAGCAAATCTCGTATATTTAATAATTAATTAGTTTCTTTTTAAAACAATACATATCTAGTTTCTAAGATTAAATTCTTTACCTACATATATAACTTTATGTTTCTAGTCTGTAAAATTTTGTTATCATAGACTGAATAAAGAATAATAATAATAATAATAGTAATAATAATAATAATAATAATAATAATAATAATAATAATAATAATAATAATAAAAATAATAATAATAATGGACTCAAAATTAAAGGCGGTTCCAACCAAGAAGTACTGAGTCACCTTTTATATATGGATGACCTGAAGATATACGCATCCACGCGACAGAGCTTGGACCATTTAATAAAAATCGTAGCCATGTTCAGCAATGACACCAATATGAAATTTGGACTGGAAAAGTGTAAAAAAATACATATTACTAAAGGCAAGATATCGAGATATGATGACCAGAATGAAGACATCGAAAATATTAAACAAATGGAAGAAGGAGAAATATATAAATATCTAGGGATGGCGCAGAATAAACGTAAGGTACGCTAAGGTAAAAGTCAAAGATAATCTGACTAGGGAGTTTACGTCTCGAATGCATAAAATAGCTAAAGCGAATCTAAATGGCAAAAACCAAATCAAAAGCAATAAATACATTCGCAATACCTGTCCTTTTGTACAGTTTTGGTATTATCAAATGTACAGCAACTGACATTCAATCGCTACAAAGAAGAATCAGAACTATACATACATCCTATAAATCCCATCATCCCAAATCATGCTGTGAAAGAATGGTAATGTCAAGGAGAGATGGAGGACGAGGGTTTGTTGATCTCCAAACACTCCATGATAATCAAATAGAATCTGTTCGATGGTACTTCCATCTAAAATCTGAAAGATCTCGCCTGATAAAAATAATAACTGAAGCAGATACAAACTTAACACCCCTAAATTTGAAGGGAAGCTTTACCCGACAAGCAGAAGAGAAAACTTCAAGGGAACAAAAGTGGTCAATAAAACCTATTCATGGTCCGTTCTACAGGTCCACTAACGCTGAAAATGTGGACAAATTGATGTCAAAGAAATGGTTATTGAATGGAAACTTGTTTGCTGAGACCGATGCTTTTATGATTGCTATACAAGATCAAGTAATCCCAACAAGAAACTATATAAAGAATGTAATAAAGGATCCAAATGTCACTAGTGATACTTGTCGAAGGTGTATGAGTCAAACCGAAACCATTGACCATATAATTTCAGGCTGCACAAACCTAGCTCAAACTGAGTACACACGAAGGCACAACAACGTTGCAAAAATTCTCCACAAGAACCTGCTTAGCAAATACAACATCCATTTAGGTGAAGTGCCGTACTACAGATACAACCCAGAACCAGTTATGGAAAATGAAAACGTGAAGATCGACTATGGCAGAACAATATACTCAGACCACACGAGACTCCATAACCGCCCCGATATCTCGATCCTCGATAAACGAGAAAGTAGAGGCTTCTTCATTGACGTTGGAGTTCCGGCTACAAGAAACATGACTCGTACATACGCCAAAAAAATCAGTAGGTATGCCGAGTTAGCCGCTGACACAAAGAGGAACTGGAACCTAACAGAAATAAAAATTATCGCAGTGGTGATAAGCGCTGAAGGCGTAATCGACAAGCATCTCAGAACAAATATGGACATGCTTGGGTTGCAAGAAAGCCTGATTAACAACATCCAGAAGTCAGTCATCATCGATACCTGCCACATCACCATAAACTTCCTGGCTTAAACAAACACATATACATAAACATATACATATACATATACATATATACAAAAATATAAACTGTTAATTTAGTACATTTTGTTTTAGTTTAAGGACTCCAAACTGTATGATTTATACCCAATAAGGAGATACTCAAAGAATAAATTAAATAATAATAATAATAATAATAATAATAATACTAATAATAATAATAATAATAATAATAATAATTTAATTTTTAATTTTTTTTTGTGTGTTACGTGGAAGGAAGAAATGCTTTATGCACTAACCGGGTTGTTAAGCCTCGGTGCTACTCTTTGTGGTAGCATTTTCCGGCCGTGTCGAGCATGCATAATGGTCGAAAAGACGACGGGGAGTTAGGCTCTCCCTTGCCTTACGGGATTAGCACGAGGTGCGCTGTCGTCCACCTTGTTGGAACGATCCTGACTTCCAGGCATTTATTATACATATGCAGAAGCAACTCAGGACTGCTCTTAGCAGCCAGTATTATTGCTTCAGCTGGTATCCCATCCGGTCCTGGCGCTTTACCTGGCTTCATTATGTGTAGGGCCGCTTTTAGCTCACTTTCACTGAACGGCTGCACGTCGTGGTGTTCGTGGGTGACGTGGTCACCCTCTCTGCTTGTGCGAGTGAGGAAAAGAGCATCTGCTATACTTCGCATCTTTCCCTCATCCATCGTTTGGTTCGGTGGGCGGAATTTCCCCTTTACTATTTTCTACCCTTGTCCCCAAGGATCACTTCATCAACTTCTTTGCAAAGCTTTTTCCAGCTATTAAGTTTGCTTTGCTTTATGGCAGCACAGAGAACCTTTTTTGCTCTTTTATATGCCTCCGCATGCTCTAGCGCGTCAGGCCTGCTGCGTGCGTGGGTTGCCAGCTTTCGCTATCTGTGACATACCCTGCGTAGTTCGGCGACTTCGCTACTCCAACAGTGAACTTGTTTTTTACCTCTCCTGGGCCCTTTTCGTGGCATTGAGGTCTTGCATGCGTGGTTCAGGCAACGCATGGTGGCTTCTACCGTAGCGTCGCCGCTTCGGCACTGTCGACTATCTGTCGTGCGCTCGCTTGTACAACAGCGGAGAACTTTTCAGCGTCAACCTTAGAGGCGTCCCATTTTGTTTTCATACGGGGCGGTCTCCCTGTCCAACTTTTTCCTGAGTCATTAAGATGGAAGGTGATGTAGTTATGGTCACTACCCGTCAGATCCTCCATCACCCTCCATCCAGCCGCCTTTGAGAGCACGTTTTTCGATACTAATGTAACATGAGGGATAGAGTGTCTAAAGCCTGGTCGCCGATATGTCGGAGTCGAGCCGGTATTCATAATGACCAATCCAAGTCGGGCAGCCATTTCGAGCACTAGCCTTCTTCTGGACTTAGTCTAGGGCATTCCCCACTCAACAGCCCTAGCATTGAAATCTCCAGCGACGACCACGTTACCGGTTTCATCACGCAAATTGTCTTCAAGTAGTTCTAGCTTATCTTCAAACCCTTGAATTGGATCATTTGGGGACAGGTAGCAGCTCACTAGTGTGGTGTGCGCTACTGTTACGCGTACGTAGCCGTTTCCGACAACACGGCTTCGTACGTGGGCGCCGGCGTCCACGATCCAGATCGCAGCAGCACCTGTTAAGTCTACGTGCCAGTCACTCCTGACTATATAAGGTTCGCTAATGATGGCATAGGTGGCTCTCTTTTCAAGAACCAGTTGTTCCAGCAGACTATCGGCTAACCTGCTTCGGTTCAGTTTGCCTTGAATAAAACTGGTCACTTGCGCGCCTGTTTGGCCTTTGCGGCAGCGAGTGCCCCCCTGAAGGCGCTGCATGCTCCAGACCGGGAAGGCGGTCGACCTTCTCTGACTGGCATAAGAAGCACTTTGGAGTTTCCGTGCAGGCCGAGGCCTGGTGGCCACTCCGTCCACACTTCCAGCAAGCACTGCTTCTATCAGTGCCTTTGCAGTCTACCCTCTGTGTAAGCCTGCATTGTAGCCAGCCGATACAGAATTTGCCCTTGGCTAGTAAACGCCAACAGCTTAGTCCACTTCAATGCTGCCATCTTCTCTTCAGTTCGGGCAGGTTTGCTGAGAAAATAAACACACGGACCTGTCCCGTCATTTCAATTAAATAAAAGAATATCTTACTTTGGAAGTCTGATAACGATTGAATTTATCGAAGAAATTCTTTCTTTTTTATACATAATTTCTTAAGCTACAGATACATAATTATTCTAACACTAACAAAGTAAAAATATGTACTTTTGTAATAATGGTATGCAAAGTCAGCAGATTGCTTCATTGATCTATTTATGTAAACAATGTAAAATAATTGTGTGTGAATATTCAGGTGATTCACATTGACAAAGTAACACTGACAATTAGACATTCCGATCGGCACGTGTATTGTTCGGCGTGACTAACTGAGCGAAACTATGAAGGTGTGAAATGACATGGTATTCGTATTCGGCATTCAATTGATGTTGACTTCCCGCTGTGTCGGGTCAATATAATTTATGTAGAACATTATTTTAATATGACTGCACTATGACTGCGTGTGGCAGGTTCATAAAAAATGCATTGGCATAGAAGTTCATAATGCATAATGCCGCAAATGTTTTGCATGGATGGGCATAACGCATAATGCTACAGCATTCCTAACAGCCTCGGCAATTTCTTCAGCGGTTGCCAGGCAGTCCATGCCCAGCACCTCTATCCGCATTCGCCGTGTAAGCTGCTTGGTTTCGCCCACTTCTCTTCTATTATTATTATTATTATTTTTATTATTATTATCATTAATATTATTATTCTTATTATTATTATTATTATTATTATTATTATTAATATTTTTTTTTTTTTTTGTTACGTGGAAGGAGGAAATGCTTTATGCACTAACCGGGTTGTTAAGCCTCGGTGCTACTCTCTGTAGCAGCGAGCCTCTCCGAGTGTAGGACTCCCTTTCTTTTTCTTCATGGTCTAACCACTAAAACCTAACCTCCCACGGCCCGCGCATTTTCCGCACCTGGGACCGGGTTTAGCATAACTTCGGGCACGGAAGCGCGCTACGTGAGCTCTTTGGCTACTCTCACGTTATTGGGCTAAGCAACCATCTTGCCGTTTAGCAAGGAGAATATTCCTTGCATATCTGCTGACCATGTCCCATCTGTTATTTCCGCAGGTCATTTTATGGATGACACTGCCCGGGGATAGGTCGCCTATTGTTACTTCCACTCTTCTTCGTTGCTGTGCGAAGTGATCGCATTCGAAAAAGGTGTGGCGTACGTCGTCTATGAGCCCACAGTATAAGCAATTCGGATTTTCAACCTTGCCCATCCTGTGGAGGTATTCCCGGAAGTAGCCGTGGCCACTTGAAAACTGTGTCAGATAGAAGTCGACCTCTCCATGTGGCCGTTCTAACCATGGCTCCAGCTCGGGAATCAGTTCCCTGGTCCACTTTCCTGCAGTGCTGCAGCTCCATTGCTGTTGCCAGCGTCGGATAGAATTTTTCGCGCCTGCGCGGCAGCAACATCTCTACGTACTTCTCCTCGGAGGTGGTAAATTGATTTCCTCTCCTCAGCGAGAAGATGTATCGGTATGGTTCCCGCAATAACAAGAGCTGCGCCTGCGGATACCGTGCGGTAAGCTGAGGCAATTCGTAGCGCCCCTCTGCGTTGGACAGAATTAATAGCTGCTCGATACTTTCGGAATTTCATTGCATCCGCCCAAATTTCTGCACCGTACAAGAGTATAGAATCCGAAGCCGAAGCAAGCAGCTTTCTTATACATGGCCTTGGCCCGCCTGTGTTTGCCATTAATCGACTTAAGTATCCTATGTTCCGTGCAGTTTTCTCACATGCTCCTTGAAAGTGTTCCGAGAAGGTTAGTTTGCTATCTAGCCTCACCCCAAGGTATTTCGTGGAGCTGCGTGTTTGTACTTGTTGTTCTCCAACCATCATATTCGTAATGGTGGGAATTCGTCTCTTCGTGAGGATTACGATCTCAGTTTTCGCTGTCGCGAGCTGAAGTCCATGGTCACTCATCCATCTATTTACACTGCGCATTACTTGGTTTAATTTAAGCTGCGCCAGCTCGCAGTTCCGTGCTGTAATTACGGCAGCCACGTCGTCTGCGAAAGCGACAAGAAAAGCACTCTCTGGCATGTGCAAACGAAGGAGGCTGTCATACGAAGCATTCCAGAGGTCGGGACCTAACACCGATCCCTGGGATGCTCCGCTTGTTATCCTCACCTTTCTCTGACCTTGGTTCGTTTCGTACGTGAGCCAGCGATCTTTTAGGTAGTCCCCTAATATGGCTTGTAGATAAGGAGGTACCTTGAAAGAGTGTTTCAGCACATCGAGCATATCGTCCCACCTGACGGAATTGAAGGCATTTTTAACGTCCAGCGTGACCAGTAAGACAACCGGCCTAACTTGGTGGCACGCGGTTTCGGCTTTCTTTACCGCATTTATAACCTCGGCTATGGCATCTATTGTGGAGTGACCTTTCCGGAACCCATGCTGCCGATGGGACAGACCACCTCCATCGTCAATGGCTGCTATCAGCCGTTGTTTAAGGAGGCTTTCCAGCATTTTCCCGGCCGTGTCGAGCATGCATAATGGTCGAAAAGACGACGGGGAGTTCGGGTCTCCCTTGCCTTTCGGGATTAGCACGAGGTGCGCTGTCTTCCACCTTGTAGGAAAGATCCTGGCTTCCAGGCATTTGTTATACATGTGCAACAGCAACTCAGGACTGCTCTTAGCAGCCAGTCTTATTGCTTCAGCTGGTATCCCATCCGGTCCTGGCGCTTTACCGGGCTTCATTCTGTGTAGGGCCGCTTTTAGCTCACCTTCACTGAACGGCTGCACGTCGTGGCCTTCGTGGGTGGCGCGGTCACCCTCTCTGCTTGTGCGAGTGAGGAACAGAGCATCTACTATACTTCGTATCTTTCCCTCATCCATCGTTTGGTTCGGTGGACGGAATTTCCCCATTACTATTTTATACCCTTGTCCCCAAGGATCACGATCAACTTCTTTGCAAAGCTTTTTCCAGCCATCAAGTTTGCTTTGCCTTATGGCGGAACAGCGAACCTTTTTTGCTCTTTTGTATGCCTCGGCATGCTCTAGCGCGTCAGGCCTGCTGCGTGCGTGCGTTGCCAGCCTTCGCTTTCTGTGGCATACCCTGCGTAGTTCGGCGATTTCGCTACTCCACCAGTGCACTTGTTTTTTACTTCTCCTAGGCCCTTTTCGTGGCATTGAAGTCTTGCATGCGTTGTTCAGGCAACGCATGGTGGCTTCTACCGTAGCGTTCGCCGCTTCGGCACTGTCGACTTTCTGTCGTGCGCTCGCTTGTACAACAGCGGAGAACTTTGCAGCGTCAATCTTAGAGGCGTCCCATTTTGTTTTCATTCGGGGCGGTCTCTCTGCCCGACTTTGCCCTGAGTCATTAAGATGGAAGGTGATGTAGTTATGGTCACTACCCGTGAGATCCTCCATCAGCCTCCATCCAGCCGCCTTTGACAGCAGGTTTTCCGATACTAATGTAATATCAGGGATAGAGTATCCAAAGCCTGGTCGCCGATATGTCGGGGTCGTGCCGGTATTCAGAATGACCAATCCGAGTCGGGCAGCCATTTCTAGCACTTGCCTTCCTCTGGAGTTAGTCTGGGGCATTCCCCACTCAACAGCCCTAGCATTGAAATCTCCAGCGACAACCACGTTACCGGTTTCCTCACGCAAATCGTCTTCGAGTAGTTTTAGCTTATCTTTAAAGCCTTGAATTGGATCATTTGGAGACAGGTAGCAGCTCACTAGTGTGGTGTGCGCCACTGTTACGCGTACGTAGCCGTTTCCGACATCACGGCTTCGTACGTGGGCGCCAGCGTCTAGGATCCAGATCGCAGCAGCACCTGTTGAGTCTACGTGCCAGTCACTCCTGACTCTATAAGGTTCGCTGATGATGGCATAGCTGGCTCTGCTTTCAAGAACCAATTGGTCCAGCAGACTATCGACTAACCTGCTTCGGTTCAGGTTGCCTTGGATGAACCTGGTCACTTGCGCGCCTGTTTGGGCTTTGCGGCAGCGAGTGCCTCCCTGAAGGTGCTGCATGCTCCAGACCCGGGAAGGTGGACGACCTTCTCTGACTGGCATAAAAAGCACTTTGGAATTTCCGTGCAGGCCGAGGCCTGGTGGACACTCTGTCCGCACTTCCAGCAAGCACTGCTTCTATCAGGGCCTTTGCAGTCTTCTTTTTGGTGTCCGTAGCCTAAACACCTGAAGCATCGCTGCACGTCTACCCTCTGTCTAAGCCTGCATTGCAGCCAGCCGATACAGATCTTGCCCTTGGCTAGTAAAAGGGCGCCAACAGCTTCGTCTACTTCAATGGCTGCCATCTTCTGTTCACGCTGGTTTGCCGAGAAAATAGACACACGGACCTGCCCCGTCATTTCCCCGCCAGCAGCTTTCCTAACAGCCTGGGCAACTTCTTCGGCGGTTGCCAGACAGTCCATGCCCAGCACCTCTATCCGCATTCGCCGTGTAAGCTGCTTGGTTTCGCCCGCTTCTCCAACAGCGCTTCCTATCGCTTGGATGAACGCTGATTTATCGCCGCAACGTGCAGTTTCGATAAGTACTCTCCCGGATTTGGTTTTTCGGACGGAGCGTATGACGGTCCCTGTATGTTCAGGCCGAAGCTCGCCCCAGAGGGCTCCTACGACTTCGGCGTAGTTCTTTCCTGGGCTGGTCTAACTACGAAAGTTGCGGCCCGTCTGTTTCTGGGCTTGCCTTTTCTTTTTGCCTTCTTGGCTTGCCCAGGTGGTGTCCTTTGTCCTTTCTCAGGGCGTGGTTTGGCTTTCCGGTTCCTTACGGTCGTCCAGGGCTCGCCCGAGATTGTCTTCGCAGAACCCTCATCGCACTTTTTCTTGGCCTCCGAGGCCCCCGGTTGCGAGCCAGAGTTCGTTCGTGCTCTTTTGTTCCCACGAGTCTCTTTCGGTTCTGTGTACTCTGCGCTTTTACCCTCTAATAAAGAGCGCATGCGACTCAGTGTCTCTTCTAGTTGTGCCATGCCGTTCTTTATGTCCATCGACACATTCTTCTGTTTGGCCGCAGAAGCCTGCATGCTGCGCAGCACAACTCTTGCATACTCGAGGAGGTAAACTTGACTTGTCCTCCCCGGTGTTGCACCGCATACGGGGGTTTCCCGCCCGTCATTGCCGTCACCTTGCTGTCCAGGGGTAGATGGGGTGGCATCTACTTTCCTACTGTTTTCCCTAGCTTTTGTCCCCCCTTGCGTTCGTCGTGGGGTGTCCCTGGCCATTGCTGACCCGCCAACTTGTTTCTCTGCTGGTGCTATTGTCGCATTGCTAGCGGCTTTTAACACCGGCGATCGGAGCACCTTGCTGCTCCTTTGAAAAGCGGTTACACCGCTATCATTAACCTCGTTACTTTTACGCGTTTCAATTGTTTGGTTCATTTCTTTTCGGTTGGGTCTCCGCTCCAAGCCGCTATCTCCGCCCGATGTGCAGTCGCCGTTTTAGATTCCCGAGGTTATCTTTGCATGTGCATGGAGGCCACGCGAGGGTTGACACAGGTCCTTATGAGAGTCTGTGTTCAGAGCCAGAATCCGGCGTAAGTCAGGAGTCATCTCAACTGATCCTGCACCACCAAATTAATGGTGACGTGGCTTCGAACGTACTTGGAGACCTGCCAAGGTTTTAACGAGACGGAGACGAAGACGAATTAGCCCACCAGCAGTTTCGACGAGGTGTCAACCTCGGCTACTAAGATGGTAGAATACCGTCCACGCCAGCCCATAGCAATCTTTTCCTTAACATTTTCCAGTTGTCGCCGTCAGGATCTTACTGGGCTCGATCCTAAAGATGCTTATTGAAGTTTTAGGGCCGCACCCACTCGCCCTGCCACCAAGATTCATTGGGCATGTGTGGCCTTTAGCGCCACGCCCTCCTCTATGGTCGCTCTTGGTCGGGGATTGCTTATTGGTTATTCGCAGCTAACCTACTAGAGGCCGTTCACGATCCGCCACCTTGTGACGCCGGTGGAGCCCTGAGCTCAGCCTCCACTATTATTATTAATATTATTATTATTATTATTGGTGGAGGCTGAACTCAGGGCTCCACCGGGGTCACAAGGTGGCGGATCGTGAACGGCCTCTAGTAGGTTAGCTGCGAATAACCAATAAGCAGTTCCTGACCAAGAGCGACCATAAAGGGGGGCGTGGTGCAAAAGGCCACACATACCCAATGAATCAACGACAACTGCTAAAGGAAGTTTGAAGAGAATCAAATCTTTCCCGAAGCGCCTGCATTGTATATGTACCGTCACTTGTTGCTGTTTTTTTTATCGCAATAGGTCATACTCTGCCAATATTCACAGCCTTCTTTCTTCCTCATGCATACAACTCATCTACGCTGCTCTCTGCCGTGGTATAAATAGGTATCATGGGCAAAAAAAACATACTAAACGCAAGACGCAGTAATTCTACAGCAACGCCGGCGCTATAAAACTATATATACATCTTCGCTGTTTGCGCAGTACACTTCCATACGCTGTCGCTCTTTCTCCTCGCTGAAATGTTTCGCTGTCCGAGCAACGCTGTTTCATACTCTGCCTCTGTTATCTCTTCGCTGATCACTTAAGAGCAAAATAACTTTATAATATAAGACTTATATGGATTTTCGCTGTGATATTGAGCAGCATTTATATCATGTTATCTTGCTTTCTACTACTCATCTCATCCATATACACATAGTGCTCAGACTTTCCCAAACAACGAAAAGGTATGAAAATGAATAAAAACCAAACAAGTAAGGAAGGCTAAGTTCGGGTGTAACCGAACATTACATACTCAGATGAGAGCTTTGGAGACAAAATAAGGGAAAATCACCATGTAGGAAAATGAACCTAGAGTAACCCTGGAATGTGTTTGTATGCCATGGGTATCAAACCGACCTATAAAAAAAGTACCAGTACAAGTACAAGTATCATTACCTCAGTACTTCGAAAAATGGCTACAAGTATAAGTATCGAGGTACTTGTACTTGAATTGTTGAAGTAGAAGTAAAGTACTTGTAAGTACTTTCGAAGTACTTTAACAAGTATTGAACGGTTTTGAAGCGGATCAACTAATATCACTGGTTTTCAGCCAAAATGCACCAGAGACGCCATTATGAAATTTCTATGTAAAATCACCCCCTGATTCCGAAAATCAAGGTTATACTTAATGCTATGGTAACGTTTTTGAGATATTTACGAATAACCGTTTAAAAAAAAAAAAATAAAAAAATAAAATAAAAATAGGGTCCACTTAATCATATATATCTCAAGAACGAATTGAGCAATTCCAAAACGGTTTGAAGCTTTTAAAAGGTAACGAAACACTTTTTGCTAGGCCCTGCAGGTTATAAGATAACAAACAATCATTACCGATTTTTTCAACTTTTTTGCGAGGAAGGATCTCGAAAACTTTTTATTTTTTTGAAGATTGTTTTTTTTTCTCTCTAAGCTACATTTTATTACAAAAAAAAAATAAGCTTTCACTCAAAAAAATCGATGAACTAATACAAAAAATATAAGCATTTAAATAAATATATCCATATAGTAAAACTTAAGTGCCCTACAAATAATAGCATATGTACATATGATTCTGTCTTAACTCTATTATGTTATTTTATAATTGAAAAAAATTATGTCTCTTTTTTTGACGCTTATTTAGATTAGGATCGGTTTCTCTTATGAGAAACCAACAGTAGTCACCTATCATAGCGACATCCCAGAATCCTTGATACCGACTTTCAATCATTTTCATTTGCTGGTGAAACCTTTCTTTCGCCATGTTCGTCACTTTCGTCGCCAAGATTTTTCGGGAAAAAATTTAAATGGGAGTGTAGAAAATGAATTTTTAAAGACATATTTACTCCTGAATGGAAATAAGAAATTATATTAGATAAATACATAAGTGACACATTAGTATATAATTTTCTTGGGTTGGATTTATCTTTCAATTCAGAACAAATTTTTTGTTTACATTTTTGTCGTTCTTGTTTGTTCGGAACTGGACGATGAATTCAGATTTGGGGCTATATATTCTCACGTAAATTTAAAAATTTTCATAAAAATTTTTTGTTTATCGGGCAGATAGGTTTTAAAGTTAACTGAGATAACGGTCTTAAATATTTTTTTATTTTCCCATTTCCGCACAGTTTTTGATTAAGTCGTTCAGTAACATCTCGTAGTTAGGACTTTTGTGTTTGCCTAAAAAAGAAGTAACGACCTTTTCAAAAGAATCCCACGCTGCTGCCTCCACTGATGACAATAGTTCTTTGAAATGGTTATTGGTCATCATTTTCCTTATTTGCGGTCCCACAAAAATCACTGTCTTTATTTTTGCTTCTGAAATCTCTGGAAAGATTGTCTTCAAATGATGAAAAGCTTCACGTTGTTTGTCCAAATCCTTGACAAAGTTTTTATAAGGCCGAGATTGATGTGGAGCGGAGGTAGAATTATTTTTTCCTTCTTTATAAGTGGGAAGTATTTTATGTTATCCACCCCAACTTGAAACTCGATTCGTTCTGGCCAATCCTTTATGATGTAGTGGTCTTGACGAGCTCGGCTATCCCATTTGCATAGAAAGCAACAGGATTTTGTGTATCCACTTTGTAGACCACTTAGCATTCCAACGAATTTAAGATTGGCACATATTTTCCATTCATATTCTTCGTATTTGATTAATCTGAGCAATATTTGCATTATCTCATACGTTTCCTTCGTATTTACTGCATGCGCGATCGGGATAGATGGTGTTGTGGATACTGACTTTTAGTGATAAGGCGGAGGTAGCATGTGGCATGGTTGCAAGCCCGTGCTAGCTCGTCGGATGGGGTGGGGTTTTGCACACCTGCCTTACCCGCAGTTATCTCAACAAAAAAGTGGTTCATGCCTAGAGGTGAATACAGAAATAGAGGGAAAGTAGGAAATGGAAGAAAAAAGGAAAGAAGGCCCGTCCAGAGTCAGGGGGAGTCTACCCACCCTCTTCGCGTATCTTACGCAAAGCCATGGGCGCCGTGCTGACTCCTCTAATTTTACGGCGCCCCCAAAACCTGACTCAAGTTCGTCTGTCTAAGGGTCCTTCACGTCATTGACCCTCCCACTTCCCCTCTTCTTACCTGGAACAACACCCACACCAAAGAGTTGAAAAGTTAGCCTTCCATTACTGAAATAAATTTAGCTTCAACCTTTCAAATTTGTCAACGTTATAAACATTATTTTATTCAATTTTACAGTCGCTAACAAACTAAATAGATGATAACCTAACCACTAGTCTTAAATCTAGGTGTGAGAAGAAAATTATCGCAAAAAAGGCTAATAAAGTATTTTAACAATTCTATTTAGCAATACAATATATCTGTTTAAACAAGAGCTTGACATCTTCAACTAACTTGTCAACCATAATTCAAAAAGAATACTCCAGTTGGAAGCAAAAAAACAAAAAAAAAATAGTCGAATCCAAACAAAATTATGTGAACGATATTGAAGGCTGTGTATAACTCGTCACCCCCTAATGTATTCCGTATTAGGAAGATACTTTGCTTCTACAAAAAAATCATTTTTCATATCTTTCCTTCTACTAAACCGCAGAAAGATCTATAGGTATGTATATATACATAAAATAAAGTAGCCGAAGCAGCTAAAATTAATGCAAATTCC
The DNA here is from genome assembly GCF_040869045.1 of Eurosta solidaginis. NCBI lineage: Eukaryota > Metazoa > Arthropoda > Insecta > Diptera > Tephritidae > Eurosta > Eurosta solidaginis. The sequence goes on along the minus strand of NC_090324.1, from coordinate 81,744,623 downwards.
TGACCTAGGCTAAGGCATTATGTACATAGGCATATATATAGGTCAATGCTTGCATACGTATGTATGTAACGAGGAGCATATGATAGATTTTTTTGTTTTTTTTTTTTCTTTGTTTTCTTCGTTTTCTCACTCACCTGACCTCAGCACATCAGCATTGTAGGCGCCTTCAAGCCGTGGGGGACCTGTGAGGGAGGAAAAGTCAAGGAACGTCTCTTCCTATTCGTACAAATACCATACGTTCATTGCCTAAGTAAGGTTCAATGGAATTTTGCAACTGACTCCACGCTCACTCACTCGCGGTAGCGGGCGTCGAGTGGGTCACAAAATTATGCGGCCGAAAAAAATGTAAAAAAAAAAAAGGAAGATCAAAACATTTATAATTGACATCCAACAAAAGTGTTTGCTTGACAAGTGCTTTTGGATATAAAAGTGAGTGAACAATTTTTTGGACACTGCAAAAAAAAAAAACAATGAGAGTCACAAAAAAGGTATCGGGAACCTGTTTACAAAAAAAAATGTGTTTATGTTAAGCGAAAAGATATGCAAGCCCTGTGTATGTAGCAAAAAAATAAAATAAATTCCATTATGTGTAGCATCCAGGAATTGGCAATGTATAAAGACAATTTCAGGCAGTGATAATAAAACAATGATAAAAAAGATAAGAAAAAAATGTGAAAAAAAAAAAATGTGCTGATTCGATCCTCCTTGGAATTTGGTGGTGGTGACGTTGCTGGTGCTGCTGATGGCGATGCTGTCACTGCTGCTGACGTTGCCTGGCTTCCTCTGTCGAACGTTGGCGTTGGCGTGGGCGCAGCTCTCGCGCAGTTAATGTCGCTTGCAGGCCACGATCACTTAATAGCCTGGAAGTTTCTCTCCCTTTCTCTCGTTCTCTCTCTTTCCCTGCTCTCTATGACATTCCACGGCAATCCAGTGCGCTACATATGTCGTAGGAACAAATGTGTTTCCAAATTTCCAATCACTCTCCTTTTAACTAATGCTTGTAAATGCGGGTAAGTATATGCCTTAGCCCCTTCCTAGGTCCTGCCCCAAAATCGGTGGCAGGATGTCCAACGGACTTTGCTTCTCGTTGTTATACTTTACAATTGTGCAGATTGTAAGGAATTGAAACCGTTTGGCGAAAATTACGGAATTTTGTTTTTCTTTTTTTTTTTTTGTTTTTGTATATTTTTCTGGGGGGTAAAGCACACTTTTGTGGGGGGTCTAAGGTGCCACTAGCACTACACTTCACACACCGTCACGTAAAGAAAAATGCACCTTTTAAATATAAAATATTTACTATATTTTTAATATATATTTTATTTAAACTATTTAATAACTCTAGTTACACTTTCTTAGCGTCACTCAAATAACTCTTTAACTCGAGAACAATCATAAACGTTAGCGGGCGATAGTTACAGACGAACTGATTTGGCAAATTTCCTAAGTCTCCTGCGCAGCAGGAAAACGGTAAGTATGTATGTATGTATGTATGTATGTTAATATGAAAATGTACAAAGAGTATAAAAAATGCAGAAAACAGTAAGTAAATTCTTATTTTTCAGGGTGCCTGAAAAAGGTGAGTTAAGTAAGTTAATTTAAGTAAATCTAGGTATTTTAACAAAGGGTATGTGTCTTAGCACAGGTAAGTATTTTAGAAAAATGATTTAAGTAGATTTAAGGAATTTAAGGTAAGTACATATGTGGTTTTAAGAAGTGAATGTTTTAGTTAAATTTTACAAGGTAAGTTATTCTAAGGTAAGGATATGCATATATAAGTTTAAATTCATTGTAAATTCGTTTTTTTAATATTAAGTTCATTATTATATTATAATTGAATAATTAGGGAATTTTTTTTTTTTTAAATTCAATCAAATTGGAGTTCATGTCTCCAACATGGCGGCCGGCCTGCTCCGATGAAGGAAGCAGCAACTCCTGCATCTCTGCCAAGGTGGATACTGCTGTGGAGAACAGGGTTTTCAAGCGCCGCTGAGTGTCCTTGCGTCCTTCCCTCTTCTTTTTCGGCTTTGCAATGACCACTCGTCGACTAGTGGGTTTCTCCTTCGGTTTCGGTACATTGCGTCGGTTCTTCTGCTTCTTGGGAGGTTTATCTTGCTGCCGATGTAGCAGCGTGTGGTGTGCAAGGCCGCATTTGCGGCAACGGTCCAGGGAGTCGCATGCGCCCGTAACATGGGATGTTGCCAAACAATTGATACAATATTTATGAGCCCGCACCGACTCATAGCGTTCTTCAGGGGTCATATCCATGAAGGCGTTGCAATAGCGCAAAGAGTGCTTTTGGCAACAGAGCCGACAAGTGCTGTAACTCTCGTAGCGTCTGTAATGAGAATAAAAAGAGAGAGAAATATTTTGTGAGGTGAATAGGGGGCTAACGATAGGGTTTTATGGATATCCTAGATTTTATATGCCACGGTGAGATCGCTAGAGTGAGGGTAGAGATATTATTCTGCTGGGGGAAGTGCGCAAAGTTTTGCAATGGGTCGTGTATATATTCCGCTTTGAGTGCGGACATTTACAACTCGAACATTTTCGTCCGATCCGGGATGAAGACGAGTGACACGTCCGAGTCGCCACTCATTCGGGGGGAAAAGGTCATCTTTCACGACGACTAGATCACCTTCTTTGATGTTTGTCTGCTGAGTTTTCCATTTAGTACGCTTATGAAGTTCTTTGAGATATTCATTTTTCCAGCGCGTACTAAATTGATGGTGTAGAACTTGTAGTTTTTGCCATTTGTTGATGAGCGAGAGGTTCTCGGAGTTGGGTTCGGGTAACGCGAGTAGTGGAGCACCACGGAGGAAATGTCCGGGAGTTAGAGCGAGTAAATCATTTGGATCTTGCGACATCGGAGCTAGCGGTCTTGAGTTGAGAACCGCTTCGATTCGAGTGAGTAGGGTAGTCAATTCTTCAAATGTGAATTTTTGACTGCCTGCAACTTTAAGGAAATGGGTTTTAAAGCTTTTAACTGCCGCTTCCCATAATCCGCCCATGTGAGGAGCATATGGTGGGATGAATTGCCAGGACAGTCCATGAGTAGCATATTTTTGAGCTATGTCAGTTGCGGCTTCCTTGAGAAAAGAAGAAAGCTCCTTTTGAATGACACGACTTGCTCCAATAAAGGTTTTACAATTGTCTGACATTATTTTGTGTGGGAGTCCACGACGACTAACAAAACGAGCAAATGCTGCTTTAAAAGCAGCGGTCGTCAGATCTGAGCAGACTTCCAGATGGACTGCTTTTGTTGAGAAACATACGAATACACAAACGTATGCCTTTGAGTAAGGGGCCTTCCGTAAGATTGATGTTTTAACGAGAAAAGTCCAGCAAAGTCGATACCGGTCGTGTGAAATGGGAGAGAGTAGGTGGACCTTTCCGGAGGGATTGCGGCCATTATTTGGGATTTAGCCTGTTGTTTGTAGATCGTGCATATCTTACAATGGAATATGCACTTCTTCACCTTTTGTTTGAGTCGAGGGATGTAGTATTCCTGTTGTATCATGCGGATCATCAGTTGTTTTTCGGCATGCAACAAGGTAGAGTGACTAAATTCTAAGAGTAAATAGCAAAACCGAGAGTTATCGGGAATTATAATGGGATAACGCTCGTTGTAACTAAGATTGGCTTTTGCGAGCCGACCATTCACCCGCATTATGCCTGATTCGTCGAGCATAGGGTTTAGAGGTAACAATGAACTCTTTTTGTGGAGTGGTTTGTTGGACTGTAGATCTGCAATTTCGGCAGAGAAGTATTTATGTTGCGTCAACAGGATCAAACGAACTTTCGCTTGATGAACTTCCTCTTGGGTTAGCGTGATCGTTTTCAAAGTATCAAGACCTTGTGCTCTGTGTATAAATCGGTACATATAAGCAACGACTCGTAGAGCTCTTGAGTAGGAAGAAAAGCGTTCGAGTAGATCAGGCACATCTACAGCATGAAATGCATGGGTGCGCTTTTGTTCCGGTGGAGTAGGGGTTTGTGTCACTGGTTTCGGCCAGGACGTTGGGGATTTGGCCAACCACTCTGGCCCCTTCCACCAAAGGGAGCATTCGGCTAGATCCTTGGGTGTACATCCACGGGTACCAAGATCTGCTGGATTATCTCCACTGGGTACGTGTTTCCAAGGGGCGTTACTCACGTTTTCCAGAATTTGTGAGGTTCTATTCGCCACGTAGGTCTTCTAGGTGTGTGGGGGTTTTTCTAGCCATGCTAGTACGATAGCGGAGTCCCACCAGAGAAACAGGTCATGTGGAGTCAGAGTTAGGTGTGAGCGAATTTGTTTTATTAATTTTGTGAGTAGTACTGCTCCACAGAGTTCTAGACGAGGGAGGCTCACGGTTTTCACGGGAGCCACTTTGCTCTTTGCCACGAGTAGGTGAGTAGAAAACCTGTCCTTGCTATTCTGTACTCGCAGGTACACACAAGCGCAGAATGCTTTTTCAGATGCATCTTAGAATCCATGCATCTGAAAGGGTTTATTGGGTGAAAATTGAACCCATCGAGGTATTTTAATTTCATTTATCGCGGAGAGATTTTCGCGAAATATGTTCCATTTGTGGAAAGCGCTGGCTTTGACTTGTTCATCCCAGTCAGTTCCTTCTAACCAGAGTTGCTGGAGGAGAGTCTTGGCTAGTATCATTATTGGCGATAGCCATCCTGCCGGGTCAAACAATTTCGCAACCGCCGATAAAATTTGCCTCTTTGTGTTCGAGTTTTCTGCTGGTATAGGGTCGTAAGAGTATGAGAAAGTGTCGTTTATAGCATTCCATTTCTTGCCGAGGGTCTTTGTTGAACTGGCATCGTGAAATTTGAGGAAATCTGCATCTAGGAGATCAGATTCTGGGATGGATTCCAACAATTTTGGGTGATTTGCCGTTATTTTCTTGAGTGGAAAACCGGCTGATTTCAACGCTTCGATAACCTGGTGTAGAGAGTCGTGAGCGGACTGTATACTATGTTCGCCCGAAAGTATATCGTCTACGTAGGTTTCGTGTAGCAATATATCATAGGCGAGTGGGTGGGTGGGCTTTGTGTCTTCTGCGAGTTAGTGCAGAGTCCGTATCGCGAGATATGGGGCACAGTTGACGCCGAACGTCACTGTCTTTAATTTGAAGTCCTCCATCGGTAGCTGTGGAGATCTTCGGAAGAGAATTCTTTGAAAATTCTGATCTTCTTTATGAACAAGTATTTGGCGGTACATCTTTTCGATGTCGCCGTTAAATACGTACTTAAAAAATCTCCATTTGAGTGGGACGAGCATTAAGTCGTTTTGGAGTATGGGGCCTATGTGCAACACATCGTTTAACGAGTTGCCAGAGTGGGTAGTTCTAGACGCGTTGAAAACAACGCGTACCTTTGTTGTTTTGCTGTCGGGTTTTAAGACAGCGTGGTGGGGGAGGTAGAACGACGAGTACTTTCCGTTCTCGATGACTTCGCGTGATGAAGTTGCCTCCATGTGGCCCATGGTGAGGTATTCCTCCAAAACTTCTGAGTATTTTTCTCTCAATTCTGGTCTTTTCTCCAAGGATCGCTCGACGCTGATGCATTGCTGCTGTGCTGCAATTCTCGAGTGTCCAAGAGCAAGGGTACTGGGGAATTCCTTTTTAAATGGAAGTTTTACCACATATCGGCCATCTTCCTGGCGGTGAGTGGTTTCTCGGTAGAGTTCCTCGCAAAATTGGTCCTCTTCCGACAGGGCTTGGGTGTCAGGTATTTCTTCCTGTTGCCAGAACTTCTGCAATAATGTGCTAAGGGTGTCCTCTGGGTTTTCAATAACTTGGGTGGAGAATGCGTTCACTTGTTCTTTAATAGGCCCGCTGAGTATCCACCCAAATATTGTATTTTAGGCTAACAAGGAACCACTTACGTTGGCTTGTAGCCCCTGGAGTATTATTTGGGGTGTGAGATCGCTACCTATAACCATGTCGATTCTCGAAGGGGTAAAACAGTTAGGGTCCGCGAGTGGCCATGTGGCAATTTCTTGCAAATCTATTTTTGACACTTTAATGCTGGGTAAGAAATGGGTCAGTTTAGGCAATAATATCGCTTGGGTGTTTATTTTTGTTTTGAGATCCGACGAGCAGAGTGTTATCTCGCAGATCTGGTCTGAGTTTTGAACTACCGATCCGCCCATTCCCGAGATCTTATAATGGGTTTTCTTGGTTGGTAGTTTCAAGAGCTTCTGGATTCGAGACGCTACAAATGTCTTTTCCGAACCCTGATCTATTAGTGCACGGATCTTGTGGTGTTCGCCATTTGCTTTCACCGTGACTAAAGCTGTTGGTAAAAGAGTAGTTTCGCTACTACTCGCGAAGTGAGTTGAGGTTGAGTTTTTCTTAAAAGGGTTTTGAGTGGCTTGGGTTTGGCTGGCCTCTTTTGAGGTTGACGCCCTGTTCGGGTCTTCAGCTGGAGGTGGCAGACCTTGAGGGGTTGTGTGCGTCCTGTTCCTCTGCTGCCTGGGTCTGCTGTCTGGGTGGGATTTTCCTTGGAAGTGGAGTAGCGAGTGGTGTCGTTTTTGGCAATACAAGCATGTGAAATTGCTACCACAATCTCTTTCCAAGTGAGAGCAAGCTAAACAATTTGTGCAATAATTGTTTTCTTTTACGAATTTGCTTCGCTCTTGGGTTGAGAGATCTCTGAATTTTATACAGCTCATTAATGAGTGATTCAGATTGCAGAGTTTGCATGAAGGTTGCCTCTTTGAGTCCACATGGAATGTTTGCGTCTTATTCCTAAAGTTCGATGAGGTTTGGGGTGTTGAGGATCTGTGGGTGAAGCTAGAGTTGGGGTTACGGGTTTTGCTCGGCCTATACGTACCAAGTCTTTCTACTACTTCGTACCTTGTCGTGAGAAATTTGTCCATCTCCGACCAAAGTGGAAGTTCTTTCCTGGAGTCGAGTGATTGTTCCCACAGTGCCAGGGTTTCATCAGGTAGTTTTGATGAGCATAAGAATACGAGAATGGGGTCCCAGTTATCAGTTGAGACATCGCTCGCATTTAGGGTCGAGATACAGTTATTTATGGTGGTTTGAATTTCTTGAATTCTTTCACCATTTTCAGAATAAACTGTGGGCATATTAAATAGGGTCTTTAATTGGTTATCTACGAGAATTCTCCGATTCTCGTATCGGGATTTGAGTGCTCCCCAGGCCAGCTCGAAGTTTTGATCATTTAGCTGATATTTTTTAATAATCAGAGCGGCTTTTCCTCGTGTTTTTGCTCTCAGGTGATAGAGTTTTTGGGCCTGAGATAATTTTGGGTGATTTATGTAGACCGCAGTGAACATGTCCCGGAATGACGGCCAGTCTTCATAACCGCCATGGAAGACCTCCGTGTCGCAAGCGGGGACTTTGAGATAGGGTTCGTGTTGAGAGGGGGTATGGTTTACCTGTATGGGCATATTGCTCAGTTGACTAGTTTGGAGGGTGCTAATCAGCTCGCTGATCCTGAGTTTTGTGCTCATCGCTGTGTCGAGAGATGTGTTGTATGCATCCTCGCATGTCGCCCTGAATTTTTCCTCCGTTCTGCCTAGCTGTGCTGCTTCGTATGCAGGTTCCACTGCGTCTACTCGCTTGTTGAGTTCCTCCAAGTACAGCTTGAGACTGGTCTCAGAGTGGTCCGTTTCCGCTAAGTTCCACCATTTTTCGCAGAATTTTTCTAATTTGTTTATCTCGAAGAAAAATTTCTTGTCCAAAACTCCGTATTCATCTTCCGACTGGGATTTAGAGCGGGTAACGGGTCCTGACTGTGGCTTTAGGGTTTTGGGTTGCTCCTTTTTCTCGTCCGCCATATTACAATTTAACCTTGAGCCTAAAATTTACTGAGAATTTAAGTGTTTCTTACCACTGTAATTTTACTCAGTTTTTGAGATGCCTAGTCCCACTGTGCAATTATGAGTAGCGGAATTTGCACAAATAAGTGGATATGAGCGGCTTTTGTGTTGAGGGTGGAAAATTACTTGTCTTAGCGCCTCTAAGTACAAGTATGTGGTTATGTATTTAAATATGTATGTACATATGGCGTGGAGAAATAAAAAGGAGAGTGGGTGGAGCTATAATTGCTTTGAGTTGCACTTAGTTTACTAAGATGAGTTCTAAGTTGCGTATTGAGTGAAGTCTTAGTTTAAAAGAAGTGCGTATTAGGGTGTTTAACTTTTTAGTTTTCTTTGGTCCAATAAAATCAATTTTATTATATAGGGGTGGGGGTTTTTTATTGGAGTAATGGGCTGAGTTTATTTATGCAAATGGGTTAAGTGCAAAATTGAGTTTTTTGGAGATTTTTTTTTTGTTGCAAAAATGTATGCAACGGGTTATTTATATTTGGGTAGCAACTAATTTTGGGTGAGAGGATGCTAATGATGAGAACCAATTATATGTATACAAGAGTGTATGAGTACAGTATTTATATATGAGGGTTATGAGTATATATATATATATATATATATGTATATATATGTATATATGAGGGGACAAGTACAGCTTTTTTCCAAAGATAAGTGCCGCTATGATATGAGAAAATGTTGCTTCGATTGCAATTTATATTATGTACATGTGTACGAACTATTGGGTTAAGGTTCGACTGTACCTTCTATGGGTTTTATTTAACCAGAGTATGCGGTGTTGTTGGGTAAATGAACGGTTCAAACTACCGATCTAAGGGTGGGTAAATTTGCTGTACTTGTGAATGTGTATAATTTTGTATTGGGTGTACTTACTTTGGCATTCTTCTTTATTTATCACCTGTTTTGACCTGTTGGTTGGATGTATGCTTATTTGCTGTGATTGCTTGCTTTTGGTGTTGTTGGGGTCGTTTTATTGTTGCTGTTTGGTGGGGTACCACTTGTGCAGGTCTACTGCTCGTGGTACAGTAAAAAATAGCAAATATTGCTACAAAATTAGAGCCGCTGTCACACAAAAAAATTTTTTGGATGGGTCTAATGAGTGCCTTTTTTTATTATTATATGTGTACCGTTTGTTTTCACCGGCTCACTTCGCACTTTTGGCAAACTTTAAAATATTAATCTACCCGTGTGTATGTACACTAGACTAGTTCAATTTTTTTTGTTTTTTACAATTTATGAAAATAGTTTTTTTCTTTATTATAATTTATTACTTTCACTTTCTTTCCAGTATTTGATGTAAATACTTTATTTTTGTATTTTAGTTAGTTTATAATTTTTTGTTTGTTTTAGCACTTTTTTGCGCGGCGCGTACCCGGTATAAGTTTTTTATTTAATTTTTTGCTTGAAAATTTATAAAATTCACTTTTTTCACAGGTAAGTATGAGTAAAATTGTATATTTTTTGTGTAACTTTCTCTAAATAATTTTTTCCTTTTATAATTTCTAGGTCGCTGAGCTCACTATGGCCGCAAAGGACCATGTATATTTTTCTGGGGGGTAAAGCACACTTTTGTGGGGGGTCTAAGGTGCCACTAGCACTTCACTTCACACACCGTCACGTAAAGAAAAATGCACCTTTTAAATATAAAATATTTACTATATTTTTAATATATATTTTATTTAAACTATTTAATAACTCTAGTTACACTTTCTTAGCGTCACTCAAATAACTCTTTAACTCGAGAACAATCATAAACGTTAGCGGGCGATAGTTACAGACGAACTGATTTGGCAAATTTCCTAAGTCTCCTGCGCAGCAGGAAAACGGTAAGTATGTATGTATGTATGTATGTTAATATGAAAATGTACAAAGAGTATAAAAAATGCAGAAAACAGTAAGTAAATTCTTATTTTTCAGGGTGCTTGAAAAAGGTGAGTTAAGTAAGTTAATTTAAGTAAATCTAGGTATTTTAACAAAGGGTATGTGTCTTAGCACAGGTAAGTATTTTAGAAAAATGATTTAAGTAGATTTAAGGAATTTAAGGTAAGTACATATGTGGTTTTAAGAAGTGAATGTTTTAGTTAAATTTTACAAGGTAAGTTATTCTAAGGTAAGGATATGCATATATAAGTTTAAATTCATTGTAAATTCGTTTTTTTCATATTAAGTTCATTATTATATTATAATTGAATAATTAGGGAATTTTTTTTTTTTTTAAATTCAATCAAATTGGAGTTCATGTCTCCAACAGTTTTATTAAAAAATGAAGTTATTTCTTTTTTCCACTTGACCGGCACTATACTTTACTTTAACTTTTCCGCGGCACGCCCACGCACTTTAAATCCAACGTTTGCAATCATTTTCTGAGCTTCAGCTCGATCGTGCGCATACCCCGATTCGTGTATAAACGGAATTTCCTACCACTTTCACTCAATTCACACCCACGCATGTGCAGTTGCATTTCGTTTTTTTTTGCGCATGCACACATTCATACCTGTACATGTAGGCCTCCTTCCACTAATGTTGCGCAACGCGCGCAGATACCTGGTTGAGATACCTTTTGTCGATAAGGGTGTAACGCAAGAACAAGTACGGTTGCCGGTGACATATGTATCTATGTATCTTGAGGCTAGCGTAACAGGCTCGCATCCGCTGATGGGGCTTGCTCCATGGAGCGTGTGCGTAAAATAAATTCATACGCGGCCGATTATGCATCTCTTCCTTCTTCTACCCCCAAGTGTGGCCTCGACCCTCGACTTAATGCCGGGCAAAAAAAAATCTTCGAAGTCAGTTATAGCTGGGCATGTGCAACACGTGATTGCGACACGTACTAACAACATCAATATCTAAGTATCTGCTAACTGACTATATCACAAATTCACTCATAATTCTAGGTTTAAAATAAAAAAAAAATATCACAGATTGCTGACTATTGCTAATTGGTAAAAAAAATAAAGAAAAAAAATAAATAATTGCATAAATAAATAAGAGGGGTTTAATAATTTCTAAATGGTCAAATGGGTGCATGAAAAAATCACTGGGTGCAAAAATGCTAAAAATCCTACGTCTATAGAAAGGTAGTCCCAAGCATGCAGATAAATAATTATGTCGTCAGAGATAGGAGATTAGTCAGGTATTTGAAAACCACATTGTTAACATTTAACATTTACCACTCAACGTGCAACGTCTACATGCAACATATAACATTTACTTTGTACATATATCCTTAGCGTGGTATACCCCGATTCTTTTCCCGTTGGCATCCCCTAGCTCGTACATTGAATTTCCTATTGTTTTAAGCACTATACATTTGACTTGCTTAGGTGCCAGTTTGGCATTATAGTTGTCAATCTGGGAGCTCTGTTTAAAATTCCGGCGGTAAACCATTTGTCCAATTTTAAACCTAACGTCCCTACTTCTGGTATCATACACTTTCTTACTACGCTCGTATGCTAACTTCAGCTCCTTTTTAATTCTGTCCCTCAGTAACTGCAATCTATCACCATTTGTCTCCACCTCGCAATCAACATCCTTCAGCGACCCCAACTTTCGGTATAGCTCGTATGATGCTGCATGCAGTATCATAGGCATACCCAAAGTGGCATGATAGGGCGTCATGTTGATTGCGGAGTGGACAGCACTTCGAAGTGCAAACGCCGCATCACTAATATGTCGGTCCCAAGATTTTTGGTTTTCGTTAATGAATGATCTTACGATCTGGAGAACTGACCGATTGACCCTCTCTGCGGCGTTTCCTTGCGGTGAATAAAAGGCTGTCTTGATATGGGTAGTGCCATATTTTTCTAGGAGGGTGGCGAAAGTTCCTGAAACGAATTGTCTTCCATTGTCCGAATGGATGTATTCGGGTACCACGAATATATGGAAGACTTCTCGTTCCAGAAATTTCACCACCTCCGCTGAAGTTGCTTTGCGCATAGGTTTCAAGAATACAAACTTGGTAAAATGGTCTAAACATACAAACACAAAAACATTACCATCAGACGTACGAGGATACGGACCCATAAAATCTACAAACAAGCGTTGAAAAGGCCGTTCGGTTACATGTTGCTTACCCATAAGGGGCTTGTGAAAAGCAGTTTATGTCTTGCTTTCTGAGCAGACTTCACATCCCTTAATAAAAGTACAAACTTCCGTTACCATTCCTGGCCAGTAATATCGTTCGCGTAAACGGGACAAAGTTTTGTGGATTCCACCGTGACCAGCTGAAGGTGAGCTGTGAGCAGACTCTACCAGCCCCGATCGCAGCTCCGACGGAACCCAAAGCTTCCAGGCTTGGTCCGCTTGAAGTACATCCCCCCGGTCGAACTGCGTCCGTTTATATACGTATCCGTCAGATACACATAAGTCTGGCAATTTATCCTTGTTGTCCGTCACTGTTTTTTGTAGCTCACGGTATTCGTCTGAGTCAAAATATGGCGAGTCTAGACATAAGTCCATGACTCTGTCACTTGGTCTTATTTCTTCCATGTCCACTCTGGAGAGAGTGTCCGGTACAACGTTTTGTGAGCCTCTTCTATGTTCGATGTCAAAATCGAAACTTTGGAGTTTTAAACTCCATCTAGCAAGTCGTCCAGCAAGGTCTTTTTGGTTCATAAGCCATTTTAAGCTCGCGTGGTCCGTTATTATCGTGAAGGGCAAGCCTTCCACATAAGGTCGAAAACGTTTTACGCTTAGGACCGCTGCGTAACATTCCTGTTCTGTCACACTATAGTTTTTCTGTGCTTTGTTCAGTTTTGCAGACATGTATGCAATTGGTATTTCGTTATTGTCTTCGTCGAGTTGGAAAAGAACCCCGCCCACTCCGTCTGTCGATGCATCGCATTGGATGTAGAAACGTCTGTTAAAATCTGGATGTGTTAGGACGGGAGCCGATATTAGGCTTCGTTTGAGTTGTTCAAGTGCCCGTCTAGCGTCATCAGTCATAGTGAATTTCTTTATCTTTTCCTTGGTGAGGCAGTCGTGCAGCGGAGCTGCAATAGTCGCGTAATCTTGTATGAAGCGTCGGTACCAGCCTGACATGCCTAGGAACCTTCGTAACTGTTTCGGGGTTTTCGGCTCGGGAAAGTCCCTCACAGCTGCTACCTTGTTTGCATCGGTTCTAAAGCAGCCGTCACCTACAACATAACCAAGGTATCGAACTTCTTTATAACAAAATTTGCTTTTCTCTACGTTTATCGTTAGGTTTGCTTCGCGAAGACACCGAGCGACCTTTTCTAACAAACATATATGAGACGAAAAATCTTCAGAACAAACTAACAAATCATCAAGGTACACAAATACACATTCACGTAACGAAGCGGGTATAACCTTGTCCATTAATCGACACATTCTTTGTGCCGCGTTGCACAGTCCGAAGGGCATAACTGTAAATTGGTAGAGGGGTCTCCCCGGCACTGTGAACGCTGTCTTCTCCCTTGATATTTTTTCTAACGGAATCTGCCAGAAGGCGTCCTTCAGGTCTATGGATGATATATACCTAGTATTTTGTAGCCGGCTAAGTATTCCGTCGATATGAGGGAGTGGATAGGCGTCCTTGACGGTTCGCTCATTTACCTTACGCGCATCCAGGCAAAGTCGATTCTTAGTTCCCTTAATAACAAGTGAAACTGGTGAGTTCCAACTACTGTTGGATTCTTCGATTACCCCCATACTAAGCATTCGATCTAATTCCGCGTACACTAACTTTTGAATCGCTGGAGAAATGGGGTAGTGGCGTTGTTTAACAGGTAAATTCTCATCGCGTACCTCTATCACATGTTCTTCTAATCCGGTACGGCCTAATCCTAAGACAGCGAACGACGGGAATTGTGCCTTTACCCTCTCTAAAGCTACTGTCTGGTCTGGGGATAACACATGTTGTACAGCGTCGAAGGACAAGTCCCCCTCGGCTGGAGCGAGCTCTGCTACTGTCGTGTGGGTTGGATAAGCTGTGGGGCCTCTATTAACTACGTTCAGGTTGAAAACCTTCCAAAAATCAATCCCTAAATATACTTCCTGTTGGAGCCCTGGTACTATTAAAAACTCTAAGTCCCTGCACATCTCATCCCACATCACTGGTAATACTACCACGCCTGTCACTGGCGTTTCTTCTCCGTTTGCCGTCTTAATAAATTGATGTGTTATTGGCAGAATCCTTGCTTCGTGCCCTTCTAAAAACTTCTCACTGTTTTTCCCCAGACAACATGCTCCTGCTCCCGAATCTAACAAAGCTAATGTGTCTTTACCCCCTATCTTGGTTTGCGCAAAAAATCTATTGTCACCCTTTAAAGTGACTATTGTCGAAATTATTTTGCTCCGGATTCTTCTAAACATTTTTCTCTTTTCTCTCATCTTTTGTATCTTTTTAAAATTTCTGCTTCTTTTTCTTTCTACTATCTCCTCATTAAATATTCTCCTCCGGGCTTGCTCATATTCTAGTTTCCTTATATGTAAACTCTTCAATTCTCTCTTCTTTCTTACATCTAAACTGGTTTCGATTCTTCCATTATTATTTTCTCTTTTTAAAATCTTCATTGTTTGTTGTCCGGGCGCTCCTTCTCCTGGCTGAGTACCCCGGTCATCTCTGCCAGATTCCCGTTTCACTTAGGAGGTTTGAATACACAAAAAGAGCTGTCTCCCCCACATGAAAAGCAGACCATGTTGTGGAAGCTAGATTTGCATCGCGTCTCCTTGCTAGCTTCCAATGGGTTCTTAACAAAATAGTCAACCGGCATTCCACAAGAGAAGCACAACATTAAGTGGAAAGGTGAGGAACAGAAAGAGTTCATAGTTGGTCTGGTACCGGTTGTAGACGTTGTGGTAGGTGCACCACGCGGTGCCAGGTTTTGTGTCCTGTCATCAGGCAGCTGACCACTGTTCGACCTATTTTTAAATGGGTTCCCTATCGCTTCAAGTGGCCTGGAACTAACCATCTCTTCTGGGAACTGTGCGTCAGTTCGCTTACCGCCCCTTTAGACCTACTTTTGTTTTCCTTTATAACCTTTTCGGCACGCCGGCACTCAGCCTTTAGCTCGGCTAGTGTGTCCATTTTCGATGAGAATGTAAGGTTAGCCAGGTATGGCTTTAGGTTCCCCTTAATTATTCCTACTAGCTCCTTTCAGGAATTCTCTTCCGAAGCCTGAACGTCAAATTATGTACTTCCCCATAAAATTCATCAAATCCCTCATGCACCAACTGTTTTCGTTCCATGATTTGCCGAATCACACCGTAGTCGGACTCTGCGGTCTTGAAATGGGCTAGCAGTTCTGCCTTCAGGTCCATGTATCCGAAGTTTGGGTCTTCTGCATGATATTCTAACACCTGCCAGTACCATTTCAAAGCCGCGCCCGGCACGAGGCAATGAAAGTCTGTAAACAGTTGGTGATGAGTGATTTGATGCTGTACCCTCATCTTCTCAATTCGAAACAAAAAACTTTCTACCGAGATACCTTTGTCTGTGCCGTCGAACTTTATATGCCACTTCTCCAGGTCCATTTTCTTCCAACGCAGTGGCTCCTGTGTGGCTTGACTTCCTCCGTCCGTTGGTCTTGCTCCGTTGTTGGTGTTGTTGCCTGCTCTTTCTGAATTTGTTTGGCCTCTGTTGTTCGGCGTCGATGCCTGCGTGGAGCGGCGGTCCAATGCCTGTGCTGCGGAGGTTTCGATCTCGGCTACTCGGCCGCTGAGGTTGGCTACATAGGTCTTGATATTTCCGAGTTCGTTTGTCCACTGCGCCATTAGGTCGCCTTGCTGCGCCATCATGGCCATCAAACGACTTAGTTGTTCGGTGTTGGTATCGGTGTTCGCCATCCTATTCCCTGATGCTGCCGCAACCCCAGCAGCCGGAACCCCTGGCATCTGATTCCCTACTGGACCAACGCCCCTCTCAGCACCGCCCTGTTCATCGTCTGCCATATCTAAAATTTCGTCGAGCTTTTTCGAAAAGTTCAGGCTCTCTTCGGACCTATTTGCCACTACCTGGCTCACAAGGGACACACTAGCTTCACGTCCGCTCCCTCCTTCGAAAGGGCCAAAAATCCTAGCAGTGCACTGGTTAAAGTAGTCTACAGGGACGAAATCTACCGGGTGTTGAATACCTGTATCAATTTGGTTGAACAGTGACCCAACTACCTGATTTCCAAGGGCACGCGCAAAGCCACGAGTGATACGCCTGTCTCCGCTGAACAGGCCCAAACCACCAAAAACTCTTTCTTCCCTGTTGTCTCCGTCAGACATGTACTCAGACACACTCTACGGATTCACACAATCTCAAACACGCAGTATCGCCTTAAATTTAGAAATGAGCTTAAATTTTCCTTCCAGAAAAAAATTAAAGCAACTTAAACAAAACGGATTGAAACTCAGAACTCAAAAAAAAATTTTTAGAAGAAAAAGAAGTTTCACAAACGAAAAAAAAAATTCAAGTAAAAAAACTTAACCGATAACTCATAAAAATTTTACTAAACTAATAAAAGAAAATTACGAAATTAAATGGCAATTCAAACCAAAAAAAGCCAAAAAACAAGGAAAATTGAATCAAGTTCATAAAAAAAAAACTAAAGCAATTAGCCGAAAACTAAAAATTTTCGGGGTTTTCTCAAAATTCAAAGCAAAAGTTTGATAGCAAGTGTAACTTAAAATAAACTGAAGTTCCCAAAAAAAATTCATATAATTCAAGTGGGATGACAAGGAAGAAATAATAAAATTGAAAAAAAATTAAAAAAAATTTAATTATAGGAATTAAATTTAAATATTTTTGCGAAAATAAACATAAAAAGGTCTAAATTCAAGAGTAAAACTTCGATTGAAAAACAACGTTAGACTTAAACTAAAATAAAACAATTCAAAATTTCGATTCAAGGGTAAACACGAAATGTTAACCTTTCGAAATTATATTAAAACTAAAAGTAAAAAAAAAAACAAAGCAATTTGGATAATGAAACTCAAATTACTTAAGGGAAATTAACTCCTAGAGTTAAATTCAAAAATTCAAAATTAAAAATTGATTAAAAAAAAATGTAAAGCTTAATTTAAGTGGTAATAAAGTTTTTATATCTAAAAAACAAAAAAATAAAAAACACTGATAAAAAAAAAATATTTAATAATTTTTAAGTACAAAACTAACTTCAAAAACGATTAAATAAACATTGTAACGTTTAAAAATGGAATACAATTCAAATTCAATGGATTATCGAAGTTCAATTTAGAACCCTAAATCAAATAAAGTACAACCGACCTTAAATTAAAACGGCCAAAGAGGTAATTCAAGTAATTAGAAATAAATGGTAATATTAACGGGATACACCCCGTTGAAAATAAATACCACGAATAAAAAAATCAAACATTAGAAAAGTAAAAAAAAATTTATTTAAAGAAATAAGGTGAAGTAAAAAAACTATAAAAAATACAAAAATTATAAAAATTGAATTTTCAAAATAAATATTTTAAACTCCAAATCTTAAATTGATATAAAAAAACCAAACGTATTTTGCATTCAAAACATAAAAGTTTTTTTTTTTTTTTTTTTCCAGAAATCGAAAGTTTCACTATAAAACTAACAATGTGAATTGCTATTCGTTATTCGAACTCCACAACGGCAATCTCACTTCGCAAAAGAAATTACTGTCGATGTAATAACAATAAAAAAAATAGTAATAATAATACAAAAAAATAAAAAAAAATGTTTATGTAACTAAGTTTTCATTTTGAATGAAATTTCAGCCCAAAAGAAAAATTAAAACAAAAAGAATTTTCAAAAATGATAAAATTCATATGTATTTATATATACGTGGGTATATTTAGTATCAAGGTGTGTTTAGATATACGTATGTGTTTGATATTTTTATCAGTTATACATACAACCGGCCAAAAAAATGGTTTACACTTCCTATAAAATATAATTCAAGGCGGGAATAACTTTACTCTATTAGTTTATGTATATATTGATTTGCTTTGGTGTGTTCGTGGTGTTGCACCTGGCGAGGTCATTGTGGAAGGTCTCAGTCCGATATTATTCTGTCCTTGTCGTGTCAGCTAGCTAATTCCCCATGTAACGTTGTAAAGGGTGCACGTCGATACCCAGTACTCGGCACCGAAGTACGGATGCAACACCTTTATACCCACCCTGTAAAACTACCCCCATTTGAATGCATGTTGCAAGCCTCATTCACACTTGTTGCTGGAACGAGTGTGCAGTAGCTTCAGCAACTGCATGCACACAAAAAAAGGAAACAACAAAAAAAAAAGGAAATTAAATTTTAATAAAAGAAGACTTAAACCACATATGCATATGCACCTCGCAATCCTCCAAGTACCACTAGTGCCAGCTTTGAAGATAGCAAAAGGAACCTTGAAAGGATAGAGATACAACCCCCCTTCGATTCTATCATGGCTGCACATATCGCTTGCGACTGATCGCTAGTGATATTGCCACCATGATGCCTAAAACCCTAGCTCTGTCCGGAAAGTAGTGAAGGATAAAGATAGAGAAGTGAGTAAAGCAAGAAGGGATATTGAGGTGACTAAAAGTAGGAGAAATATAATGGGAAATCGGAAAAAAACTATTCGGGCTATTATCGTTGGGCGCCATTGTTGTGGATACTGACTTTTAGTGATAAGGCGGAGGTAGCATGTGGCATGGTTGCAAGCCCCTGCTAGCTCGTCGGATGGGGTGGGGTTTTGCACACCTGCCTTACCCGCAGTTATCTCAACAAAAAAAGTGGTTCATGCCTAGAGGTGAATACAGAAATAGAGGGAAAGTAGGAAATGGAAGAAAAAAGGAAAGAAGGCCCGTCCAGAGTCAGGGGGAGTCTACCCACCCTCTTCGCGTATCTTACGCAAAGCCATGGGCGCCGTGCTGACTCCTCTAATTTTACGGCGCCCCCAAAACCTGACTCAAGTTCGTCTGTATAAGGGTCCTTCACGTCATTGACCCTCCCACTTCCCCTCTTCTTACCTGGAACAACACCCACACCAAAGAGTTGAAAAGTTAGCCTTCCATTACTGAAAAAATTTAGCTTCAACCTTTCAAATTTGTCAACGTTATAAACATTATTTTATTCAATTTTACAGTCGCTAACAAACTAAATAGATGATAACCTAACCACTAGTCTTAAATCTAGGTGTGAGAAGAAAATTATCGCAAAAAAGGCTAATAAAGTATTTTAACAATTCTATTTAGCAATACAATATATCTGTTTAAACAAGAGCTTGACATCTTCAACTAACTTGTCAACCATAATTAAAAAAGAATACTCCAGTTGGAAGCAAAAAAACAAAAAAAAAATAGTCGAATCCAAACAATATTATGTGAACGATATTGAAGGCTGTGTATAACTCGTCACCCCCTAATGTATTCCGTATTAGGAAGATACTTTGCTTCTACAAAAAAATCATTTTTCATATCTTTCCTTCTACTAAACCGCAGAAAGATCTATCTGTATGTATATATACATAAAATAAAGTAGCCGAAGCAGCTAAAATTAATGCAAATTCCTGACCTAGGCTAAGGCATTATGCCTATGTATATATATAGGTCAATGCTTGCATACGTATGTATGTAACGAGGAGCATATGATAGATTTTTTTGTTTTTTTTTTTCTTTGTTTTCTTCATTTTCTCACTCACCTGACCTCAGCACATCAGCATTGTAGGCGCCTTCAAGCCGTGGGGGACCTGTGAGGGAGGAAAAGTTTACATGCATACGTCTCTTCCTATTCGTACAAATACCATACGTTCATTGCCTAAGTAAGGTTCAATGGAATTTTGCAACTGACTCCACGCTCACTCACTCGCGGTAGCGGGCGTCGAGTGGGTCACAAAATTATGCGGCCGAAAAAAATGTAAAAAAAAAAAAAAGGAAGATCAAAACATTTATAATTGACATCCAACAAAAGTGTTTGCTTGACAAGTGCTTTTGGATATAAAAGTGAGTGAACAATTTTTTGGACACTGCAAAAAAAAAAACAATGAGAGTCACAAAAAAGGTATCGGGAACCTGTTTACAAAAAAAAATGTGTTTATGTTAAGCGAAAAGATATGCAAGCCCTGTGTATGTAGCAAAAAAATAAAATAAATTCCATTATGTGTAGCATCCAGGAATTGGCAATGTATAAAGACAATTTCAGGCAGTGATAATAAAACAATGATAAAAAAGATAAGAAAAAAATGTGAAAAAAAAAAAAATGTGCTGATTCGATCCTCCTTGGAATTTGGTGGTGGTGACGTTGCTGGTGCTGCTGATGGCGATGCTGTCACTGCTGCTGACGTTGCCTGGCTTCCTCTGTCGAACGTTGGCGTTGGCGTGGGCGCTGCTCTCGCGCAGTTAATGTCGCTTGCAGGCCACGATCACTTCCTAGCCTGGAAGTTTCTCTCTCTTTCTCTCGTTCTCTCTCTTTCCCTGCTCTCTATGACATTCCACGGCAATCCAGTGCGCTACATATGTCGTAGGAACAAATGTGTTTCCAAATTTCCAATCACTCTCCTTTTAACTAATGTTTGTAAATGCGGGTAAGTATATGCCTTAGCCCCTTCCTAGGTCCTGCCCCAAAATCGGTGGCAGGATGTCCAACGGACTTTGCTTCTCGTTGTTATACTTTACAATTGTGCAGATTGTACGGAATTGAAACCGTTTGGCGAAAATTACGGGATTTTGTTTTTCTTTTTTTTTTTTGTTTTATTAAAAAATGAAGTTATTTCTTTTTTCCACTTGACCGGCACTATACTTTACTTTAACTTTTCCGCGGCACGCCCACGCACTTTAAATCCAACTTTTGCAATCATTTTCTGAGCTTCAGCTCGATCGTGCGCTTACCCCGATTCGTGTATAAACGGAATTTCCTACCACTTTCACTCAATTCACACCCACGCATGTGCAGTTGCATTTCGTTTTTTTTTGCGCATGCACACATTCATACCTGTACATGTAGGCCTCCTTCCACTAATGTTGCGCAACGCGCGCAGATACCTCGTTGAGATACCTTTTGTCGATAAGGGTGTAACGCAAGAACAAGTACGGTTGCCGGTGACATATGTATCTATGTATCTTGAGGCTAGCGTAACAATGGCTTTTGGTTGCCAACATGTATTAATACGGCCTTTAAACTTAATTTATTGCCCTCTATGAACAATCGCCACTCTTTTGAATCATATGGTTCACCAAACTGTTTGAATAGACCAGCAATGTCTTCGCAGTAACAAACACAGTCCTCCTTCGTATAGTACTTGGAAAATTGTTCGTGACGAGTTCTATAATATGTCACCTTAACATCGGATGAAACAAATTTAAATTGTTGCATAAGAGAGGCGTGTAGTTCGGCCTTTTCCTTTGAGAATTCCAAATCCCTTATCCAATCATTGAGTTGTGCTTTTGCCAAAGAGTTTCTTAGGTTTTTCGTTTGAAATCCAGTACAACATGATGCCGCGTAATCAAATACTGCTGTTGACAATGAAACTGGCGCCGGAACTAAAGTTAAATATGATTCTGGCAATGTAGCTTCCGTTGAATTTAGTTCTGGTAATGACACTGTAGATACGCTTGCGTAGGTTACTTTTCTTGACTTTCCAACCCCAAGTACTTTTGTAGTACAAATATAGCAGTCCACAAGTTGGTTCCCTCCACTTCATTGGTGTAATAAATTTCATATGTCGCATAAATAGATAGTTTCAGAAATTAGTCAGCTATGCATTAAAAAGGAGCAAGTTCCTAATTTTTACAACGCACCTTTTTGTTCCGGTTTCCGAAAAAAAAATTCGACTCGACATGTGGTGCACACAGTATTCGTTGTCCATGATTTTCATTGTTTTTAGGCTCAATTCCAAAATACTTATAGCATGTAACTTTCAAAGGATTTGAAAACACACGCCGCATACTTTTAACGATAAATGGCGGGTTATAAACTGCAATTATAAACTGAACAGTATCCGGCGAGCCTGGCAGATATTATGAAGAAACAAGGCGCATGTACTATTATTTATACTCAAATCAAGTAAAAATTCAAGCCTACCTAGACAAAAAGGTTCCTTAGTTCTACAAAGACACCTGCTTTAAAAATATGATCTTGCTTGAAATGTACCTGGGTTTGAGAAAACGACAATAACAGGTTTTTGTATCTAATAACCCTTCGAAAATCTACCTGCTAACTAACTGATATACGAATACTAACACATATGTACCAGTAGGGTACTTAGTATTAAATGGATATATTTACTTGAATGCTTATAACTTTTGTATTAGTCCATCGATTTTGTTGAATGAAAGCTTATTTTTTTGTAATAAAACAGAGCTTAGAGAGAAAAAAATCTGCAAAAACATAAAAATTTTTCGAGATCCTTCCTCGCAAAGTATAAATTTTATATTTTTACAAAAAAAAAAATTTAAAAAATCTGTAATTATTGTTCGTTATCTTTGAATCTGCAGGGCCCAGAAAAAGTGTTGTACACACAGTTTATAGCAAATTTTATTACCTTTTAAAGGCATCAAGCCGTTTTGGAATTGCTCAATTCATTCTGGAGATATATATGATTAAGTGGACCCATTTTTTTTTTGTTGAAAAAAAAACGGTAATTGTAAATATCTCAAAAATGTTACCATAGAATTAAAAATAACCTTTATTTTCCGAATGAGGGGGTGATTTTACACAGGAATTTCATAATGGCGTCTCTGGTGCAGAAAAAATTTGGAATTTGTGATCCAGTGTATTTTTAACTATCAGCTCAACTACTGATCGAAACGGTATTTTCCAAAAATATGAGGCCTTTTATGATACTAAAAATTTTTGTAAATCGTTCGGTAATTCATGAACATTTGTTGGAATGATTCCCTTTCCACAGTTCAGAGTGGTGAAGCTCATCACTCTGTCATCAAACCTCTTCCCACATAATGAAATTGTTTTACGGCTTGAGAGCTTAAGCCCCGCATGTTTTACCGGGTTTTTTATAAGCAGGTGCTTCAAAAATTCAACGAATTATTTTTGTCTTTTAGGCATTCATCTCAAAACACGTATTTTGCATTAATAGTTCCTCCCATGAGCTTATCATCAATAATCTCTGTTAATATATGTTAAGGTCTTATTATTAAGACTGCAAATACTTCCTCAAAATCCTAAAAACAACTGCATATCTCCATTTTGTGTCGAAGGGTCAAGTCGAAATTTGTTTGCAGGATATCTTTTAGATTCACTAGTTCTAGGCAATAACTTGCTTGGTCGCTTGCGGAAGCATCCGAATTAAAACCCAAAGGCTATAAGCGTTGACCTTTTATTAGGTCCACTTTCTGATAATAATACATACTCATGCACAAACTACCTGAAATTGTTGTACAATCTGCAATTTTGATCAGGTTACCCAATATATCCTTTATTTCCAAAAGACATTCAGAAATAAATGTACATAATTTAACACAAAATGATTTCTTCACAAACTTGTCCTTGGATTTTCATTCGGATGATTCTGTCCGCAACCCGCATTATTCTCCATAGACAAGCAAGTCCATATGACACCAATTTGAATACTCGTTTTCAGCAAATATGCAAACGAATCAATGGAGAAATTCGCAAATGTCGGGACGATTATTATAATAACTTAGTCAATAAATCCAAAGGTAATCCAAAAGAAGAGTGGAAAGTAATAAATAGGATTATTGATAAAAACACAAAAAGTCAAGATTCTCATTTTGTTTTACAAAAAGAAGGCCTTGATATTTCTGTTCCCATAGAAATAGCTAATGATTTGAATGAATACTTTATTTCAATTGTGAAGTCAAACTTTCCGCCAAATGTGACAACCCCTTGCGATTGTTCCTTTGATTTTGGAGTAGCTGAAGATTCTTTCAGAAGCAACAGCTTCTTTTTTGAGCCAATCTCAGGATCGGCAATTGTAATTGCAATCAAATTTTTGAAAAATAGTAATTCTCCCGGTGATGATGGAATCTCTAACGTTTTGTTAAAGAAAATCTCATACAATATTGTTGATGTTTTAAAACATATCTTTGACTTGAGTGTTACAACTGGGATTTTCCAAGAACAATTAAAATTAGGAATTGTAATACTGATTTTCAAAAAAGGTAATAAAAAAGATATGGCTACCTATAGGCCGATTTCACTATTGTCATCAATTACTAAAATTTTTGAAAAAATTGTAAAAGTAAGGATGTTATCTTACTTTGAAAAAATAAACAATTGTTTTTTTTTTATCGGCCTATTGATAAATGATTCAAGGTTCGATTCGAGCTCAAGGCCAGAACAATAATTTTTTTCTAATGATAATTATTGTTATTTTTTAATTTTTCTAAATTTGAAAAATTGTATTTTATTTTTGGAATAGTAAGTAGAAAATTTTTCAGACAACCTGCCATAGCTGCGCAGATAGATCCATTTCGAAGGGTGCTAAGCCTTCATCATCAGTACGCTTTAGGCATGATGCGCTAACCATTTAGCTATACAGCGGCGGTTTGTTTGACTGGCAAATTTGCTACTTCTATTCCTTTTTACCAACTATATTTGTTCAGTGTTGCGCCATCTGGTGCAAATCACTGATAATGCTGGATAATTGACAATAAACAAAAATTATCATTAGAAAAAAACTATTGTTCTGGCCTTGAGCTCGAATCGAACCTTGAATCTTGAAAAAATAAATTTTCTTAGTCCTTTGCAATTTGGTTTCAGGGATGGTCTTTCTACGGAAGATGCTCTTTTGGACTTCTGCTCAACTATATACAAGGGTATAGATTCAAAACGATTGTGCTGGGCTTTTTGTGGACGTTACAAAAGCCTTCCATATGCTTGATCATGGCCGTCTTTTAAATAAACTTTATAATTTGGGAATTCGTAGCTTGTTATACAATTGGTTTGCTTCTTATTTAGGGAATCGAACCCAAAGAGTGAAATTAGGCAACAATCTTAGTGACACCAAAGTCATAAACTCTTGTGTACCACAAGGATCGGTTTTTGGTCCCATATTATTCCTTATCTATGTGAACTCACTATTTATTCAACCTTTTAAGGGCAAAGTCGAATTGCGGATGACCTAGGAATTGCATATAACTCAACGGATCCTTTAAATTTGATAGCGGATCTTAACCACGATATACACATACTTCGGTCATGGTTTGCGGAACATAAACTGGTTGTCAGCAATAACACCAAGTTAATGTGCTTTAGTCCAAAACTTCAAGAAACACAAGATCTTAATATAACTTTTCACAGGGCAATATATTATGCAATCGTAATATCCTATATAGTAATAAGTGCTCCAACCATCGTTATGAGTGTTTTCATGATAATACAGCATGTGACTCTAACTGCTTTGAAATTGAAAAAGTGAATAGTTTCAAATACCTAGGAGTCACAATTGACTGTAATCTAAACGGGAATGAGCAAATCGCAACTCTAAGAAAATACTTACTTTCAACCAATCGTATACTTTACCGTCTCAGAAAATACGTTTCAAACCATACACTGAAAACAGTTTATTATGGTATATTTCATTCAAAATTAGAATATGGAATAAGTTGCTGGGGTGGTGCTCACTCCAATAAAATCAATCAATTAACTGTATTGCAAAAATTTGCGGTAAGAAAAATTGTTAATTGTACACGTCGGACTCACTCCTTTGACTTATTTAGAAGATCAAATATATTCCCAGTTCGACATTTGTTCTATTACAAAGATTTAAAAATTTGTTACATGACAGGTCGCTATTTGCAAAATCCAACACGAGGTATGTACAGCCTGCGTAGTAACCATAGCACATTTGTTTCTTTGCCAGATTTTCGAACAACATTGTTTAGGAATTCCTACACTGTCTTATCCTGCAAATGTTTTAATTCCCTTCCAGAGAACATACGAGACATTAGGTCCAGATCTGTGTTTAAAAAAAATAAATACTTGGCTTCTTGAGTTTGATACCAACCAGATAGAAATTTTGATGCACTACGTTGTATAATATAGTCTTTATATAAGCATTGTATAGTTTTGAATTTTCTTTTTTCTGTTTTTACATGAGGAATTGTGTTAACTTAGCTTTTATCTTCTTTCTTCAAATTGTTTCATGACTTAATTTAGTCAATTAATTTTTGAAATATTTTATTCTCATTTTAAATAAATTTTTTTTATCAGTTTTTGCTAGCTGGCTTGAGGTCTGAATTGAAATAAAAACACAAGGGTTTTTTTATATATGTAAGCTTGAATATGCTTCATTTATTATTAAATAGTAATTAAGTACATTAAGAAGAATGATTAAAATATGAAAGTGAAATGAAAATTAATGGTTAGCAAAAATTACTGCAAAATTACGACTGCTGCTGCTGAGTGGTTACGATGACGACTGACTTCTTTATCGTTGCTCTTGTTCCTCTTCCCTACTTCGTACAGGGGTGTTACTGGTATGATTCAGGGCTGCCATCTCACACTCGGTCATCCTGATTGTCATATGCCTCAGATGACTCTTCGTCTTGATCGTCTTCATTGTGCTCGTAATAGCGCCAGAGCTTCATATTATCTGCGCTAGTTGATGTTTGACTTGGGCCTCAAAAGTTCCCAACTTTTTTCACATCATATCTGCCATGCCTTTTAACTTTGCTTACTTCGTATGGCCCGATATATTTACTGGCCAGTTTTTTACCTGTTACGAACTGTGTGACTTTGATGGCTACTAAATCGGATATCTGATATCCATGCTCTCCTTTTCGTTTTCTATCATAGTTGGATTTGTACACTTCTTGCGCTTTAAGTATTTGTTTTCTGGCTTCTTGACGGATTTGGTTTCGCTCATCTTGTGCGACTACCAGCAGTTCTTCTCGGAGTACTTTTAGCAGCTCTATATCGGCTTCGTTTCGCATCTTTACACCGAACATTACTTCAAACGGTGTAAACTTTGTAGAAGAGTGAACGTGAGAATTGATTGCGCGTTGCACTTGTGACGTATATTTGTACCATTTATCCGGCTCTTTTGCTGACATCTTTGCTAGAATAGAAATAATTACGCGGTTCACTCTCTCGATCTGACCGTTTCCCCTTGGGACGCCGGTTGTTACCTCAACATGGTCGATTTTATTTTTTGCGCAAAATTCTTTAAACAGTTTCGACGTGTACGCTGTGCCCTTGTCGCTTATTATACGCAGCGGACTGCCGAATATTGTCACCCATGACTCCAGGTGCCTTACAACTTCCTGTGCATCTGTGCTCTTTGTAGGGTATATCCACGTATACTTGGAGAAACCATCGACGATAGCGAAAATATACTTGTAACACTTCGATGTTGTATCCAGAGTACCCAAGTGGTCGACATGGAGGGTAGAAAGGGGACTGTCCCCTTTGTCGATACAATGCAGATAATCTTCTTTCTTACCCAGCTTATGATTGTGCATAATGCATTCGACACAATTTTGAATTACCTGCTGAACTTTTTTTTCAAGATGTGGAATATAGTAACTCTGTCGTATAGCATGCATTGTCTTTTGGCAACCCACGTGCCCAAATCTATGCGTCTCTTTAATTATTTCATTCTCCATGCTCTTTGGTATAGCCAATACATCCTGCCCATCGACTTGTTTATAAACTAATTGATTTTTTAATTTAAAGTTTTCATATGGCTTTTCTTTAAGAATCTCTGCTACAGCTGTCAAATGTGCGTCCTGCTTCTGAGCTCTTGCGATCTGGGCTTGAATTTCTGAGGTCACTGTCATCACGGGAAATCGACTTAAGCTATCCACATGTTTCATCTGTTGCCAGATCGGTGCTCTATATTGTACGCAAAATCTTGCAGATACATCAACCATTGAACCACTTCGCGTGGTATATCTTTTTTCGCATTTGTCTGCTTGAAAGCTGAGCAATCTGTAACTAGTGTAAACTGTATACCCATCAGGTAGTGACGCAACTTTTCTGTGGCTAAGTATGCTGCTTTTACCTCAAGAAAATAGCTGTGTAACTTTTCTTCTTGGGGAGAAGTCTTTTTACTCCAGTAGAAAACCGGATGCCATTCTCCGTTCTGGAGCTGCATCAGCGTTGCCCCGAACCCATGTTTCGACGCATCGACGTGTAGCTGTGTCTCAGCGTTCTGCTTATATATTTGCAGTACTGGTTCTGCAACGAGTGCCGCTTTCAAATCATCAATTGCCTTTATTTCTTCTTCTTTTATCTGAAATACTTCGTCTTTTCTTAACAGTTGTGTCAAGGGCCTAGCTATACCAGCATAATTACGAATAAGCTTGCGAAAATATCCGGTTAAACCCAAAAAAGCCTGTACGTCTCGAACGCTTTTTGGTATCGGAAAGTTTTTGACAGCTTTGACTTTGCTTTTCCCCGGCCAGACACGCCCATTCTCAACTTCGTGTCCCAAAAACGCGATTCTCTTTTTCAAAAATTGGCATTTCGCCCACTTAATTTCCAAACCATACTGCTGGGCTTGGTTCAATACCATTTGCATATTGTCCAAGCATTGTTCTGCTGTACCTCCAAAAATAACAATATCATCAACATAAATTTCCATTATACCTGCGTTAATTAATTTTTGAAAAATGTGGTTAACATATCTTATGAAAACAGCGGGTGAATTACAAAAGCCAAATGGAGCCCTGTTAAATTCATAAAGGCCTTCTTTTGTGACAAACGCAGTGTATTTTTTGCATTGCTCCTCGACTTCGACGTGGAAAAATCCATTTGCAAGGTCCATCACGGTAAAATATTTTGCACCCTGCATTTTCTCAAGAACCTCTTCCACAATCGGTACTGAAAACCTGTCTTTCATAACCATGGAATTTAATTTACGAAAGTCAACGCACAATCTGTAGCTTCCGTCTTTTTTCTTTGCCAGCACAACCTTGCTAGCGATTTCTGAGCATGATTCGCGGATAATGCCCTTTTGCAG
The DNA here is from genome assembly GCF_040869045.1 of Eurosta solidaginis. Taxonomy (NCBI): domain Eukaryota; kingdom Metazoa; phylum Arthropoda; class Insecta; order Diptera; family Tephritidae; genus Eurosta; species Eurosta solidaginis. The sequence goes on along the minus strand of NC_090324.1, from coordinate 81,715,906 downwards.
CCATTCAGCTACTTGCTTACGTACAAATTCCCTTTCCATTACTGACAATCGGCTAGGTGATTCGCGAAGAACAATATTGTCGCTTTTCGGAACAATATTTAATTTAAAGTGACAGTCTGATTGAATAAAATTCGGCTTATAGTTATCAATCAACTGTTTGACTGCTTCTTTGTATTTAGGTTCTACATCTACCTCATTGCTGCTATGAACAACATTTACAACATTGTAACTAGTTTCTCCTGCATTTTTGTCATCTTTTGATCGTGAAAAATTACCAAAAACTTTTTCAAAGAATAATACCCTACAATTGCGTCTACATTAATTTTGCTATCTTTAACAACCAAAAACGTATGTTGTGTACTCAACTCGTCAACAACGACTTGTGTTGTAAATTCTCCTAACACATCGGCGGCGACGTTGCCTAAGCCATACAGTCTAGCAAAACTTTTTCTCAGTTCACAATTGCTACATATTTGGTCATATACACCCTTACGCATTAGCGAAACGTCAGCTCCAGTGTCCACCAAACAAGACACATTGTTGTTATTGATTTTCAGCTGTTTCATGCGTTTTTCGTCGAATACCACGTTTACAACGTTTTGCTTCGTGGCGGTGCACTGCTTAGCCATATGGCCAGAGCCATTACATTTAAAGCATTTCGTGTTTTCTTTGCACTCAGCCCTCTTGTGTTGTGTCGACCCGCAATTAAAACAATGTTGATTTTTACGCTCGCCGTCACTGCTGCCTTTGTCTACTTCTTTACGACCGCTTGCTATCTGCCGACGTTTATTCGCTTCGCTGTATTTTGCAAAAGGCTCCACCAACTCATATGCTTTGATCAACTCTTTGTAGGATCGAGCACTATATAATGGATACTTTTGTTCGTTGCGCAACTCAACACCATCAGCTATGTACGTTATAATTGATTGCTCATCAACTTTACCTAGTGCTGCTATTTTCCGCATTTGTAACACGTATTCATGGAAGTTTTCTGTTGCTTGTTTTCGACGTTGCCTTAATAGCTTATGTACCTCTGCGCTACTAAGTGGTTTGTCAAATTCCTCTATCAACGCTTCACACAACGAGTTATAGTTGGAGACTGTAATTGTTTCCAACAACAAAGCTGCAGTGCCCTTCATTTTATTTCGCGCATTGACATACTGCTGTTACGCTGTCAACTCATAAGCCTCAGCATTCTCGTCAAAATTAGATATACATTGCCGAATTGGAATAGATACCCCGTCAAAATTAGGTACGACTTTTGCGAATGCATCAATAGTGACATTACCTTTACTGCCATCGTTTTGATTCATTTTCTCGACAAATGTTTTAAAGAAATTTTCCATGCTTTTATCATCCATTTTGTGTAACAGGTGACTTTTTTCGCTGATCTGCTGCCGTTCGTGCGTAGTAACTGCGCTGTTCGTTGCTTCACCTTCTCTGCCTTCTTGGACTGCGTTTTGTTCAGCTGGATGTTCTGCTTTTACGTTTTCTGTGATTTTTGTTTTAATGTCGGTCTGCTTGATTTTTTCGCCTTCACTGTCGCACGTTGTTTCACTTCTGCTCACTATTTCTTCTACTCTGCTGGCGTTTGTGTTTGTTTCTGCTGCTTGCTGCTTATTGGAAGTTTCTGCTGTGTTCTGCGTTTCTCTGCTGCTTAACTGATTTCTGATTTCTTTGCCCGAGCGTAGCATTCCGATTTAGGATACAAAAAATGTTATGCTCCCGGTTGAGCCCCCATGTAAGCTTGAATATGCTTCATTTATTATTAAATAGTAATTAAGTACATTAAGAAGAATGATTAAAATATGAAAGTGAAATGAAAATTAATGGTTAGCAAAAATTACTGCAAAATTACGACTGCTGCTGCTGAGTGGATACGATGACGACTGACTTCTTTATCGTTGCTCTTGTTCCTCTTCCCTACTTCGTACAGGGGTGTTACTGGTATGATTCAGGGCTGCCATCTCACATATATTACCAATATATTTCTATTACACACGGTATTCGTCTTTAGGGTGAAATCTACAAAAGATAAAAACAACAAAATAAATAACAAATTTTCTAACATAAAAATTTTAAAAAATTAATCACATACATTCTTTACACGTGTGTATCACTTGACGTGGATTTTATCACTGATCGTTTGTTTGTCAACAAATATCTATAGAAGCTAGCGGAGTTATCTACGCTAGCGGAGTCACTCGCTTGCTGGTTGGTGTGTTAATAATGTGAAGCATTTCCAGAGTAAATCGTTTTCTGTAATGTTGTTCTTGTTGAAGAATAGTAGCTTTGTCAAAGTTTGGTGAGTGTGAGTTTTCAGTACAGTGGGTCATAAGTGCAGTTTTTTGGTTTGCAGTATATTGGCAATATTTGTAATCCGATTTATGTTGCGCTATTCTAGTCTTAAATTTGCCTTATGTTGTTCCAACATATACGCTGTGGCATGGTTCGTTGTTTTTTCCATTGCAAGGAATTTCGTACACTATATTGCCTTTTTCTGTATGTGGAATTTTTGATTTCGTTTGATTATATATGTTTTTTAATGTATTTATCGGCTTATGGGCTATTTTTACTTCATCTTTGTTGTAGCAGTCTGATTTGGCCAATCGTTCCAACAATTTTGGCACATAAGCTACTGACTTAAATATTTTCTGCGGTTTTTCTTTTTCTTTTCCTCTTTGCTGATTCGTTTCTTCTTGGTATTTATTTAACAGTGTTTTAATTAGGTTTTCAGGAAAATCATTTCTCCTTAACAATAATTTTATTTCATTTTTAATTTCCTCGTGGTAAATGTCGTCCGTAATTTCTAACATTCTTCTTATACAGCCCATTGCTGTATTCATTATCATCGTCTTTGGATGCTTTGAATAAAAGTTGATGATTCGTCCTGTTGATGTTGATTTATTATACCACTTTAACTTCAATTCGTTTTTGCTTCTAATAACAATTGAGTCAAGATATGGTAGTTTTCCGTCTTCTTCAAGTTCCGTTGTAAAATTTAAATATTTGTTGAAAGAGTTTAGTGTGTCCAGCGTACTTTTTACATCATCTTCGTGTATTATAGCAAATAGATCGTCGACATATTTTGTGAGTAATCTGGGTACTCTTTCTAATTTTGTTATTGTGTTCTCTAATAGTTTTTCCATCACTATATCGGCAATTACTGGTGATGTTGGGGATCCCATTGGCAATCCTTTTAGCTGTGTATACAATATATCATTGAATTTGAAATACCTATTTTCTTCGATGCAAAACGTAAGTATTTCCATAAACAGTTTTTTGGTATATTTGTGTGTTGTTCTATTTTCATCCAATTGTCTCTTATGATCTCAAGGGATAATTGTGTGGGAATGCTGGGAAACAGGGAAATTACGTCGAAAGATATTAGCTTTTCAATGTCAGAAATGTAGGTGTTGTTAATTTTTGTTTTAAACTCAAGTGTATTTTAATGTTGTATGCCGAGTTTGCTGTTGCGTTTTATAATATATCTGCTATATGTTTGCATAGGCTGTGTGCTGGTGATCCAGTGGCCGAACAGATTGGCCTGAGCGGTGTTCCTTCCTTATGTAGTTTTGGTAGTCCATATATCCTCGGAGGTAAAGCTGTTGTTGTGGATAATTTATTTTTCTCCATTTTTGAAATTAAATCCAATTTATAAAGTTTGTCGACCAGACTGTTATTTTTGCTTTGTAGTCTCGATGTAGGGTCCTGTCTTTGAACCCTATACATTGTCAAGTCGTTTAATATATCGCCCATTTTCTTATTGTAGTCACTTATATCCATAGCTACCGTTTTATTGCCTTTGTCAGATGTTAATATACGAATGTTTTTATTTTTACTAAGAAATGTCTGCGTCCGTCCCACTGTATCAGTTATTGTACGATCTATTGCACTTTGCCTATTTCTTGTTGTATGATCTTTTATAAGTAATGAGAGTTTTGTTCTTGCTTCCTCTTGTTTCTCTTTAACTTTAATTGTTTGTACAAGATCCTCTCCATCAGCTATGTATTTGAATAAAGGAAATGTTGTGTTCTCGATTGGAAGCGCAAATTTTGAACCTTTTGTCAAAAGCGTTTGTATGTCTGATGGAAACTCAACTTTCGTTTTGTTTACGAACCAACCTTCATTTTTATTGTTGTCAACAAAGAAATGATTTCGATTTTGACGCAGTTTGTCGTGATTTGCTTCTTGTCGTTTCTTTAGAGTTGTTGTGAGTTTTTCTGCGACTTTTGTTTAACTTTGAAGCAATTTCTCAAAATCTCCCGCGTTTAGACATTCCTTAAGTTTTGTTTTAGTTCGTCCCATCTGTTGCTCTGTCTTTTTAGTATGTTGTGTTTTTGTTTTATTAGCAGACTAAGTATTTTTGTGTGAAAACAATATTTATGTTTGTCTAAAGTTCTGTCTATGTCTGTTTGTGTATAACGATCAAATATGAACAAGCTATTACATTTTGTAGAATTCTTAATAAAATTAGGAACTAATTTAGATTTTCTGCACTTTAAAAGGACCTTAATATTACATTTTTGCTTTACCACTTTTTTGACATATGTTGTAATTTATTTATTAATGCTCTGGCGTTGTTGCTGTTGGTTTTGATTTGAGATTAATCCATTTTTGTTGTTGAACATATACGGTGTGCCTTCCGTCTATATAAATTCTCTTTTTGTTAACTAATTAGTTTTTGCTAGCTGTCTTGAGGTCTGAATTGAAATAAAAACACAAGGGTTTTTAATATATTACCAATATATTTCGATTACTCACGGTAATCGTCTTCAGGGTGAGAACTACAAAACATAAAAACAACAAAATAAATAAATAAATAACAAATTTTCTAACATACATATTTAAAAAAATTAATCACAAACATTTTTTACACGTGTGTATCACTTGACGAGGAGTTTATCACTGATCGTTTGTTTGTCAACAAATATCTGTAGAAGCTAGCGGAGTTATATACGTCCGTTTTGTAGTTCACTCATTTGCTGGTTGGTGTGTTAATAATGTGAAGCATTTCCAGAGTAAATCGTTTTCTGTAATGTTGTTCTTGTTGAAGAATAGTAGCTTTGTCAAAGTTTGGTGAGTGTGAGTTTTCAGTACAGTGGGTCATAAGTGCAGTTTTTTGGTTTGCAGTATGTTGGCAATATTTGTAATCCGATTTGTGTTGCGCTATTCTAGTTTTTAGTTTGCCTTTTGTTGTTCCAACATATACGCTGTGGCATGGTTCGTTGTTTTTTCCATTGCAGGGAATTTCGTACACTATATTGATTTTTTCTGTATGTGGAATTTTTGATTTTGTTTGATTATATATGTTTTGTAATGTATTTATCGGCTTATGGGCTATTTTTACTTCATCTTTGTTGCAGCAGTCTGATTTGGCTAACCGTTCCGACAATTTTGGCACATAAGCTACTGACTTAAATATTTTCTGCGGTTTTTCTTTTTTTTTTCCTCTTTGCTGATTCTTTTCTTCTTGATATTTATTTAACAGTGTTTTAATTATGTTTTCAGGAAAATGATTTCTTCTTAACAATAGTTTTGTATCATTTTTAATTTCCTCGTGGTAAGTGTCGTCCGCAATTCCTAACATTCTTCTTATACACCTCATAGCTGCATTCATTATCATCGTCTTTAGATACTTTGAATAAATTCGTCCTGTTGATGTTGATTTATTATACCACTTTAACTTCAATTCGGTTTTGCTTCTAATAACAATTGAGTCAAGATATGGTAGTTTTCCGTCTTCTTCAAGTTCCGTTGTAAAATTTATATATTTGTTGAAAGATTTTAGTGTGTCCAGCGTACTTTTTACATCATCTTCGTGTATTATAGCAAATAGATCGTCGACATATTTTGTGAGTAAACTCACAACAACTCTAAAGAAACGACAAGAAGCAAAACACGACAAAATGCGTCAAAATCGAAATCATCCCTTTGTTGACAACAATAAAAATGAAGGTTGGTTCGTAAACAAAACGAAAGTCGAGTTTCCATCAGATATACAAACGCTTTTGACTAAAGGTCCAAAATTTGCGCTTCCAATCGAGAATACAAAATTTCCTTTATTCAAATATATAGCTGATGGAGAGGATCTTGTACAAACAATTAAAGTTAAAGAGAAACAAAAGGAAGACAGAACAAAACTCTCATTACTTATAAAAGATCATACAACAACAAATAGGCAAAGTTCAATAGATCGTGCAATAACTGATACAGTGGGACAGATGCAGAAATTTCTTAGTAAAAATAAAAACATTCGTATTGTTGCGAATAGTTTATCACTGACGAGGAGTCTATCACTGATCGTTTGTTTGTCAACAACTATCTATAGAAGCTAGCGGAGTTATATATGTCCGTTTTGTTGTTCATTCGTTTGCTGGTTGGTGTGTTAATAATGTGAAGCATTTCCAGAGTAAATCGTTTTCTGTAATGTTGTTCTGGTTGAAGAATAGTAGCTTTGTCAAAGTTTGGTGAGTGGGAGTTTTCAGTACAGGGGGTCAAAAGCGCAGTTTTTTGGTTTGCAGTATGGTGGCAATATTTGTAATCCGATTTGTGTTGCGCTATTCTAGTTTTAAGTTTGCCTTTTGTTGTTCCAACATATACGCTGTGGCATGGTTCGTTGTTTTTTCCATTGAAGGGAATTTCGTACACTATATTGCTTTTTTCTGTATGTGGAATTTTTGATTTTGCTTGATTATATATGTTTTTTAATGTATTTATCGGCTTATGGGCTATTTTTACTTCATCTTTGTTGCAGCAGTGTTATTTGGCCAACCGTTCCGACAATTTTGGCACATAAGCTACTGACTTAAATATTTTCTGCGGTTTTTCTTTTTCTTTTCCTCTTTGCTGATTCTTTTCTTCTTGATATTTATTTAATTATGTTTTCAGGAAAATGATTTTTTCTTAACAATAATTTTATTTCATTTATAATTTCCTCGTGGTAAGTCTCGTCCGCAATTCCTAACATTCTTCTTATACAGCCCATAGCTGTATTCATTATCATCGTCTTTAGATGTTTTGAATAAATTCGTCCTGTTGATGTTGATTTATTATACCACTTTAACTTCAATTCGGTTTTGCTTCTAATAGCAATTGAGTCAAGATACGGTAGTTTTCCGTCTTCTTCAAGTTCCGTTGTAAAATTTATATATTTGTTGAAAGAGTTTAGTGTGTCCAGCGTACTTTTTACATCATTTTCGTGTATTATAGCAAATAGATCGTCGACATATTTTGTGAGTAAACTCACAACAACTCTAAAGAAACGACAAGAAGCAAAACACGACAAAATGCCTCAAAATCGAAATCATCCCTTTGTTGACAACAATAAAAATGACGGTTGGTTCGTAAACAAAACGAAAGTCGAGTTTCCATCAGACATACAAACGCTTTTGACTAAAGGTCCAAAATTTGCGCTTCCAATCGAGAATACAAAATTTCCTTTATTCAAATATATAGCTGATGGAGAGGATTTTGTACAAACAATTAAAGTTAAAGAGAAACAAGAGGAAGAAAGAACAAAACTCTCATTGCTTATAAAAGATCATACAACAACAAATAGGCAAAGTGCAATAGATCGTGCAATAACTGATACAGTGGGACGGATGCAGAAATTTCTTAGTAAAAATAAAAACATTCGTATTGTTACGAATATTAGCAAAACTAAGGGGTGCTGCCATCTCTAAGCCGATGCTAAGGAGCGCCTTGCATGCACATCCATAGGTCAATCATTAGGGGGACTCATGATAGCATATAAACTTATAAAGTGCAAAATTATATCCCTTTACACACGCGGTTATATGAATGCACCTAGTAATACTCTTGATAAACTTGATTGTTTATCAGCTGTATTATTGCCAAACAAAAATTTTTCGATTGTTATACAAATTAAAAAATGCCAAGATTAAGTGAAAACTCAAAACTAAAACGCCTTTACTTGCTGATGTTGGAGATTTCTGATGAAAATGCCTGCTGTAATGTCTGCAAGGTTGCATTCCTTTGAGTTTACCGCGTTTACACAATGAAATGTGCGCGTAAATTTATACAGATTGTGTAAATGATTTTTCATACAAAATTTGACAGCTCGTTTACGCACTAGATAAAATTATACGTTTACACACTTTATAAGGCATTTATACGGTTACATGAGTCCCCCTATTATGTATCTACATAAACGAATAAAACATTATGTCTACACATATGTACGTACGTACACGCAGCAGATAAGAGATGCTCCCAAAAGTATGCAATTGTAATTGTTGAAGTATCTCTCACAAACACACGCATATGAGAAGCTATATACGTGCATCTGTAGATATAATTATATGACGGCAACTAAGCAAATTGTGGAAGCGCCTAGAAGATGCCACGAGGAAATCAGAGAGTATAAAAGCACCAGCGGTAGAGGCGCTATAATCAGTTTCGATTAAGACGATATCTAGCGAGCAATAGCAGTATTATTTTGAAAGTCAGTTTCATTTAAGCTTTCAGTTTGGTTATAAAGCCAGCTAGTTGCAAAGTATAAGTGTTATTGTGAAGTACTTTAATAAAGGCCATTTGTCCATTACTCAATATTGGAGTTATTTATTCGACCGTTTAGTGATACGAACTTAGCAAAAGGGCAAATAAGAGGATTTGCAAGTAAATTCGTACAGTATATTAACATCTGACAAAGGCAATAAAACGGTAGCTTTGGATATAAGTGACTACAATAAGAAAATGGGCGATATATTAAACGACTTGACAATGTATTGGGTTCAAAGGCAGGACCCTACATCGAGACTACAAAGCAAAAATAACAGTCTGGTCGACAAACTTTATAAATTGGATTTAAGTTCAAAAATGGAGAAAAATAAATTATCTACAACAACAGCTTTACCTCCGAGAATATATGGACTACCAAAACTACATAAGGAAGGGACACCGCTCAGGCCAATCTGTTCGGCCACTGGATCACCAGCATTCCCACACAATTAGCCCTTGAGATCATATCATTGGATGAAAATAGAACAACACACAAATATACCAAAAAAACTGTTTATGGAAATACTTACATTTTGCATCGAAGAAAATAGTTATTTAAAATTCAATGATATATTGTATACACAGCTAAAAGGATTGCCAATGGGATCCCCAACATCACCAGTAATTGCCGATATAGTGATGGAAAAACTATTAGAGAACACAATAACAAATTTAGAAAGAGTACCCAGATTACTCACAAGATATGTCGACGATCTATTTGCTATAATAAACTCTTTCAACAAATATATAAATTTTACAACGGAACTTGAAGAAGACGGAAAACTACTATAGCTTGACTCAACTGTTATCAGAAGCAATAACGAATTGAAGTTAAAGTGGTATAATAAATCAACATCAACAGGACGAATCATCAACTTTTGTTCAAAGCATCCAAAGACGATGATAATGAATACAGCAATGGGCTGTATAAGAAGAGTGTTAGAAATTACTGACGACATTTACCACGAGGAAATTAAAAATGTAACAAAACTATTGTTAAGAAGAAATGATTTTCCTGAAAACATAATTAAAACACTGTTAAATAAATATCAAGAAGAAAAAAATCAGCAAAGAGGAAAAGAAAAAGAAAAACCGCAGAAAATATTTAAGTCAGTAGCTTATGTGCCAAAATTGTCGGAACGATTGGCCAAATCAGACTGCTACAACAAAGATGAAGTGAAAATAGCCCATAAGGCGATAAATACATTAAAAAACATATATAATCAAACAAAATCAAAAATTCCACATACAGAAAAAAGCAATATAGTGTACGAAATTCCTTGCAATGGAAAAAACAACGAACCATGCCACAGCGTATATGTTGGAACAACAAAAGGCAAACTTAAAACTAGAATAGCGCAACACAAATCGGATTGCAAATATTGCCACCATACTGCAAACCAAAAACTGCACTTATGACCCACTCTACTGAGAACTCACACTCACCAAACTTCGACATAGCTACTATTCCTCAACAAGAACAACATTACAGAAAACGATTTACCCTGGAAATGTTTCACATTATTAACACACCAACCAGCAAACGAATGAACTACAAAACGGACGTAGATAACTCCGCTAGCTTCTATAGATATTTGTTGACAAACAAACGATCAGTGATAAACTCCACGTCAATTGATACACTCGTGTAAAAAATGTATGTGATTAATTTTTTAAAATTTGTATGTTAGAAAATTTGTTATTTATTTTGTTGTTTTTATGTTTTGTAGTTTTCATCCTGAAGACGATTACCGTGTGTAATCGAAATATATTGGTAATATATAAAAAACCCTTGTGTTTTTATTTCAATTCAGACCTCAAGCCAGTTAGCAAAAACTGATTAGTTAACAAAAAGGTCGCCAAATCAATATTTAAATTTTTTTATATATATTTATTTGTATAGTTGTATTTGTATTTTTTTTTCACCCCACTACTGCTATTTATATAATTGAATTTGTTAAAACATGATGTGACATACAACACTATTTTTATTATATAAAATCAAGATGTCACGAACTATTCTCTGGGTAATGATATTGTAGACATGTAAAATTAAGCTATAGATATATGTACATTGTACATACACTTATGAGAATAATGAAACAAAATAAGAATCTAATGTAAGTTATTAACTAGAACTAGTGAATTTGAAAGGTATACAGCAAAAAAATTTAAACTTGACCCGTCGCACAGTGGGGTAATTGATGGCCATTTTGGAGTTTAATTCAAAAATTTCATTTCGCAAGGCATAACTTCTTTTAGTACCGAATAAAAGTAAATAAAATTCTGCATCACGATGTAAATACATAATTGTCCAGAAATGTACCGTTTTCTTGCAATGTGCTCTCAAATTTGACACTTTTTCCTTTTTGTGCGCGCAGTGCGATAAACGTGAAATAAGATTTGCATTTTTCAAAGTGTTTATGGCTTTCGTTAAATAAATAAATCAAAAAGATCAATGGAACCTTCTTGTTCAGGTATCTGAGCAATAAAAAGTGATCTTGTAATTTTATTTGTACGTTTCTAAGTATTTTAATTAATTTTTTTTCATAAAGCGTAAAAAAACGTGTTTTTGGGTATATATGTATACATATAGTTGTGATGCAAGTAGGATCGAGCAAAATTGATTTCATTTAAAAATACCTTGACAATCATAGTTTCATTCTGTAAAAAAAAGCTGCGCTGTTGCTGCGCACTTTTACAGAATATCGATTTATATGATATAACCTCACATAGGTTGAAATATATAGAAATTCTCGAGAGGGAATAAAATATTACAAGTGCAAATTACAAACCAAACAAAGTAGAAGTCAACATTGTTGTTGTTTTTAATGGTTGCTCGATTAGTGCTTATTCCCTTACATATGGCATAACTATGAGGAATTTACATAAGTATATTTTTAAAAGTGAGCTAAATCCTGTTTTGTTTCAATGACGAAATGTAATAATTTACGTATAAATGTATATACATTTTTACGCAGATTTATAAAACTATATCTAAGTTTAACAATTTTATTTATAATAGGTTAAAATTTTGTTATTCAGCTGTCAAATAATGTATAGGGTGTATGTGAAACCATAAAGATTGACATTGCATATTTTTGTGTTAATTGTGATTCTTGTTATTGTTTATTGTGTTACCTACTATTTTTTTTATTAAATTAAAGCTGGACTCGATTCGATTTTCTCTCGATATAATCGATATTTTTTTGAGAAAAGAATAATCGATGCATAAAAACAACCTTGGTGGGTTCAATGCCTACTATGTGATCAAGAATATTTCGGATCAGATAATCTTCATTGCATAGATCGGTTCTCCAAAATATCGAGTCGAGTCCAGCACTTATAGTAAATTTCATGCGTACTGAATGGAAATAATAACAGTGATAGGCCTAAATATGTTTATTTTTTTTATAGGAACGAGTTCAAATACTATTTGGGTTACACGTCAAAACCTCTATAATATAATGAAAAACTCTGGCTGCGATCAATTTACAGATAAATTTAACTTTTTATGTGAAAAAGTTAAAGAGCGCGGGAGGCCATCAGATGAAAATGTAATAGAGTTCAATGATAAGCTAAGACATTTCATCTCTGAGTTCACAATTCGTTGGAACAGGTCCTTTAGACACGAGGATCGTTTTTTGAAAGTAAACAAAAGTTGGCTTGAATCCTCAATAGGTTTTTTGCATTCAAGGCAAAGTAAACGTGGTCGGAAAGAAGTCTCATTTGATGAATCGTGTGAGAAAACGAAGCAAAGGAAATTCCGAGTTTTAAGAAACGAAACGCCCTTGTCTGTATTAGCTTATGCTACTCAAGTGAGCTTAAGATCTGCAGGAAAGATTGATGCGTCTAAAGTTGTCAAGGAAATAATTAGCTCACGTTCGAGAGCAACAAAATATCGCCAATTTGCTGCGAAAACAACCACACATTCAACACAAATGTCTAAAGAAGAAGCGCTATCAATTTTAGTTGAAGCTAAGTTATCTCGACAACAATACAATATTATAAGTAAATCTTGTCCAGAAAGATATCCTTGCTATACTTATGTGCAGTCTGCAAAACAAAAGTGTTATCCTAACAATGAGTGTATTCAAATAAGCGAAACTTCAGCGCAAGTGAGCTTGCAAGCACTTTTAGATCATACTGTATAGCGTTTGATTTTGGTAAGCTAAAAAATGATTGAAACATTAAACGAAGAGGAAATGTCGCGACTTTGTCTGTGCTCTAAATGGGGGTTCGATGGAAGCTCTGGCCATACATCCTATAAGCAAAGGTGCCTCGAGCCAGATGCATGCGATTCATCAGTTTTTATTACCTGTCTTGTTCCACTAAGGCTAACTTGTGGAAGCAAAATTATCTGGCAAAATCCTAGACCTGCATCTACTAGATTTTGTAGACCATTAAAAATAGAATTTATTAAAGAGTCATCAGATGTTTCTCAAAATGAAAAAGATAGAATTCATAGGGAAATACAAGGTCTTTTTCATTCGGTTGTGTTTCATAATGATAAATATTTAAAAATTAAGCACGATTTGATTTTGATGGAAAAGTATGCAACGCCTTAACCGAAACAACAGCCACGCAAAAATGTTACTTATGTGGCGCAACCTCTAAAGAATTCAATGAAATCGACAATATGATAAAACGGGCTGTAAAAACAGAAAACCTACAATTTAGTTTTTCCATACTTGGATTCGGTTTTTTGAATGTTTGCTGCATGTTTCTTATAAACTGCCAATAAAAAAATGGCAAGCACGTTCGGATGATGAAAAACTGTTAGTTTCTCAAAGCAAAGCACGCATTCAAAAGGAGTTTAAAGAGAAAATGGGATTAATCGTTGACCAACCAAAGCCCGTTTTCGGGTCCTCCAATGATGGCAATACTGCTAGGCGCTTCTTCCAAAATAGTAAAATGTCAGCAATTATAACAAAACTTGACCTGGGGCTAATGAAAATGATGCATACAATTATTGCAGTTGTTTCTAGTGGTCGTCAAATTAAGGTGGACCAGTTTCGCGATTACGCTCAAAGTACGGTAAGGTATTTTGTTAAATGTTACCCCTGGTACAAAATGCCTCCCACACTCCACAAATATTTTATTCATGTACCAGAGATAATATCCCACGCTTTGTTACCTATCGGTCAATTGTCAGAAGAACCCCTCGAAGCAAGAAACAAAGATTTTAAAAAGTATAGAGACAATTTTTCTCGAAAATGTGGCAGAAAGGAGACAAATGAAGATATATTCAAAAGAATTTGTATCTCTTCCGATCCATTTATATCAAGTATGCGAAAACTACCTGAAAAAAAATTAAGAAATTGCCGATAGAGGCACAAAATTTGATAATTATGGACAACTACAGCAATGAAGATGGCGACAATAGTTCCGAAAGTGACTCAGACGAAGATGATGACGATCTTTATTAAAAATTAAGATAATTAGTATTGATTATATATTACTTTCTAGACTTAACAATAACTTATATATGTTAAGGAAAAAAATATATACAATGTCGAAACATTAAAACTGAGTAAAGTAATTTCCTATGTTCTCTTCCGGAAGATGATGATGAAGAAGAAAGTATTGTCAAAAAATATAAAGATTATTAAGATAATAATACAAATTATGTTTAATTTGTAATTTATGATGATCAGAACTTTAACAAATTATTAGATAACATATAAATTATTTTTAAGAGGAACGACTAAAGTTTTACTTTTTCGATCTGTACTAATGATATTAAAAACCCGATAAAAAAAAATTTCACTAAACTATTTGCGGACTTTTTTTTTTTTTTTACTTCAATTGGTACTAAGCATATAATTACATCAAACTATTTTGAATTAAATGCTCGTATGAATTGATCTCCATTTTCAGGCTCGATTACCCCACTGTGCGTTGTTACAAAATGGGTTCTGCATTTTTTTTATGATTTTAAAGAAGTAAATACAATTTAATATTTGCAGTCTAGCACACTTTAACCGAACTCTTAACACAGATTATTGATGATAAGCTCATGGCAGGCATGATAAGTGCGCAATGCGTATATTGTGATGCACGCCTAAAAGGCAGTGAAACGATTACTTCGAACTTCATAAAGCACCTGCGTATAAAACACGGAAAAGCATGCGGGGATTAAGCACTCAAGCCGTACAGCAACTTCATTGGGTGGCAAAAGCTTTGACGAAAACGCGATGAGCTATATCATTGATACGGCATCACCACTCTCAACCGTGGAGAGGGAATCCTTCCGAAAAATGTTCGAAGGAACATCGCTAAAGGTGATAAGTCGTCCAAAATTAATGAGCAAACTAGACGAACGATTTACAAAAATGTTTGGTATAATGAAAGAGCTTATAGCGACAAATAAGTACTTTTGTACGACGGCCGATATATGGTCTTCAAAGCATAAAAGTTTCTTCGGGTACACCTGCCATTGGTTGGATGACAAATTTAACAGGAATTTGGCAGCACTAGCGTGTAAAAGGTTATCTGGGGAGCATAACCACATACGCATATAGGAAACTAGCAGACCCGTCAGAAGTTGTTCTGCCCTAATTTGGTCTATCTGCAACATTTTAATAAGCTTTTTCCGTCTAACTCTGCCCTCCCCCCTCTTCACTTTTTCTTAATCCTTTTATTCACTCCTCCCTCCGTCTTTTTCGTTGAATCTATCTCAAACTTCGTCTCACTCTATCTCTTTTTCAGTCTCCTTCCCTCTTTTCTCTTCTCTTAAATTTTTCCCATTCTTCTTCCTCCCTTATTCCCAGTCCCAGATGGTGGTATGTATTTTGTTCCAGTCCCATTCCGAGTCCCAGTCCCACTCCGAGTCTCAGTCCCAGTCCTAGTCCTAATCCCATTCCCAGCCCAGTCTTCTTCCCGGCAAAAGGATCGTAAATACTAATATGGGCAAATATATATACCAAATTTCAGGCAAATCGAATAGGATGTATGTAAATAGGTATGCGGGTATTATTAATTCATATCTCTATTTCGGCTTCGCATGCATATTTATCAGTTTTGCCAGGTTAATGCGACTAAATCGAATATCACAAGGAAAACTACTTTAAAGCTCTCAGCAACAGCTTTCATTTGATATCCATATTACACACACATTCTAGGGGTATCCGGGTCCACGTTTTGGCCTATATCTCGAGACCCTAGTCACCCAGTGATATAAATTACTCTATACTAAAGCACACATCAACAGCTTCAATTTGATACCCATAACGTGAAAACACATCTTAGTGCTACCCTGGTCCACGTTTTGGCCTATATCTCGAGGCCCTAGACCCTAGTTTGCAAACCAAAACCGTGCAGCGCAAGCTCTACGAAGTAGTTCATTGGCCAAACAACAGAATGTGAAGGAACGAACCAGGGTGTTGAGTAGTACGATGAAACACAGGTACCATGAGAAAAATAATTCGAAAGGTTTCTTGGCGGGAGATTTGGTACTGTAATACAACCCTCACCGGCGGAAAGGTGTTCCATCCAAATTTCGGTGCAGTTGGGAAGGCCCGTACAAAGTTGTGAAGAAGATCAATGACACCATCTACCGCATACAAACCATTGGGAAACCACGAAGTAGAAGAGTGGTACATTTGGAGATGCTGGCAGCGTTTAGATCGAGAGATTTGTCTGATCGGGACGATCAGATTTAGGTGGAGGGCAGTGTTATGAATATTAGCATAACTAAGGGGTGCTGCCATCTCTAAGCCGATGCTAAGGAGCGCCTGGCATGCACATCCATAGATCAATCATTATTTATCTACATAAACGAATAAAACATTATGTCTACACATATGTACGTACGTACACGCAGCAGATAAGAGATGCTCCCAAAAGTATGCAATTGTAATTGTTGAAGTATCGCTCACAAACACACGCATATGAGAAGCTATATACGTGCATCTGTAGTTATAATTATATGACGGCAACTAAGCAGATTCTGGAAGCGCCTAGAAGATGCCACGAGGAAATCACAGAGTATAAAAGCACCAGCGGTAGAGGCGCTAAAATCAGTTTCGATTAAGACGATATCTAGCGAGCAATAGTAGTATTATTTTGAAAGTCAGTTTCATTTAAGCTTTCAGTTTGGTTATTAAGCCAGCTAGTTGCAAAGTATAAGTGTTATTGTGAAGTACTTTAATAACGGCCATTTGTCCATTATTCAATATTGGAGTTATTTATTCGACCGTTTAGTGATACGAACTTAGCAAAAGGGCAAATAAGAGGATTTGCAAGTAAATTCGTACAGTATATTAACATCTGACAAAGGCAATAAAACGGTAGCTTTGGATATAAGTGACTACAATAAGAAAATGGGCGATATATTAAACGACTTGACAATGTATTGGGTTCAACGGCAGGACCCTACATCGAGACTACAAAGAAAAAGTAACATTTTGGTCGACAAACTTTATAAATTGGATTTAAGTTCAAAAATGGAGAAAAATAAATTATCTACAACAACAGCTGTACCTCCGAGAATATATGGACTACCAAAACTACATAAGGAAGGGACACCGCTCAGGCCAATCTGTTCGGCCACTGGATCACCAGCACACAGCCTATGCAAATATATAGCAGATTTATTAAAAAACACAACAGCAAACTCGGCATACAATATTAAAAATACACTTGAGTTTAAAACAAAAATTAACAACACCTACATTTCTGACAATGAAAAGCTAATATCTTTCGACGTAATTTCCCTGTTTCCCAGCATTCCCACACAATTAGCCCTTGAGATCATAAGAGACCATTGGATGAAAATAGAACAACACACAAATATACCAAAAAAATTGTTTATGGAAATACTTACGTTTTGCATCGAAGAAAATAGTTATTTCAAATTCAATGATATATTGTATACACAGCTAAAAGGATTGCCAATGGGATCCCCAACATCACCAGTAATTGCCGATATAGTGATGGAAAAACTATTAGAGAACACAATAACAAAATTAGAAAGAGTACCCAGATTACTCACAAGGTATGTCGACGATCTATTTGCTATAATACACGAAGATGATGTAAAAAGTACGCTGGACACACTAAACTCTTTCAACAAATATATAAATTTTACAACGGAACTTGAAGAAGACGGAAAACTACCATAGCTTGACTCAATTGTTATTAGAAGCAAAAACGAATTGAAGTTAAAGTGGTATAATAAATCAACATCAACAGGAAGAATCATCAACTTTTATTCAAAGCATCCGAAGACGATGATAATGAATACAGCAATGGGCTGTATAAGAAGAGTGTTAGAAATTACTGACGACACTTACCACGAGGAAATTAAAAATGAAATAAAACTATTGTTAAGAAGAAATGATTTTCCTGAAAACATAATTAAAAAACTGTTAAATAAATATCAAGAAGAAAAAAATCAACAAAGAGGAAAAGAAAAAGAAAAACCGCAGAAAATATTTAAGTCAGTAGCTTATGTGCCAAAATTGTCGGAACGATTGGCCAAATCAGACTGCTACAACAAAGATGAAGTGAAAATAGCCCATAAGGCGATAAATACATTAAAAAACAT
The DNA here is from genome assembly GCF_040869045.1 of Eurosta solidaginis. Taxonomy (NCBI): domain Eukaryota; kingdom Metazoa; phylum Arthropoda; class Insecta; order Diptera; family Tephritidae; genus Eurosta; species Eurosta solidaginis. Next base: position 81,697,833 of record NC_090324.1, on the reverse strand, counting down.
ATATAATCAAACAAAATCAAAAATTCCACATACAGAAAAAAGCAATATAGTGTACGAAATTCCTTGCAATGGAAAAAACAACGAACCATGCCACAGCGTATATGTTGGAACAACAAAAGGCAAACTTAAAACTAGAATAGCGCAACACAAATCGGATTGCAAATATTGCCACCATACTGCAAACCAAAAACTGCACTTATGACCCACTCTACTGAGAACTCACACTCACCAAACTTCGACATAGCTACTATTCCTCAACAAGAACAACATTACAGAAAACGATTTACCCTGGAAATGTTTCACATTATTAACACACCAACCAGCAAACGAATGAACTACAAAACGGACGTAGATAACTCCGCTAGCTTCTATAGATATTTGTTGACAAACAAACGATCAGTGATAAACTCCACGTCAATTGATACACTCGTGTAAAAAATGTATGTGATTAATTTTTTAAAATTTGTATGTTAGAAAATTTGTTATTTATTTTGTTGTTTTTATGTTTTGTAGTTTTCATCCTGAAGACGATTACCGTGTGTAATCGAAATATATTGGTAATATATAAAAAACCCTTGTGTTTTTATTTCAATTCAGACCTCAAGCCAGTTAGCAAAAACTGATTAGTTAACAAAAAGGTCGCCAAATCAATATTTAAATTTTTTTATATATATTTATTTGTATAGTTGTATTTGTATTTTTTTTTCACCCCACTACTGCTATTTATATAATTGAATTTGTTAAAACATGATGTGACATACAACACTATTTTTATTATATAAAATCAAGATGTCACGAACTATTCTCTGGGTAATGATATTGTAGACATGTAAAATTAAGCTATAGATATATGTACATTGTACATACACTTATGAGAATAATGAAACAAAATAAGAATCTAATGTAAGTTATTAACTAGAACTAGTGAATTTGAAAGGTATACAGCAAAAAAATTTAAACTTGACCCGTCGCACAGTGGGGTAATTGATGGCCATTTTGGAGTTTAATTCAAAAATTTCATTTCGCAAGGCATAACTTCTTTTAGTACCGAATAAAAGTAAATAAAATTCTGCATCACGATGTAAATACATAATTGTCCAGAAATGTACCGTTTTCTTGCAATGTGCTCTCAAATTTGACACTTTTTCCTTTTTGTGCGCGCAGTGCGATAAACGTGAAATAAGATTTGCATTTTTCAAAGTGTTTATGGCTTTCGTTAAATAAATAAATCAAAAAGATCAATGGAACCTTCTTGTTCAGGTATCTGAGCAATAAAAAGTGATCTTGTAATTTTATTTGTACGTTTCTAAGTATTTTAATTAATTTTTTTTCATAAAGCGTAAAAAAACGTGTTTTTGGGTATATATGTATACATATAGTTGTGATGCAAGTAGGATCGAGCAAAATTGATTTCATTTAAAAATACCTTGACAATCATAGTTTCATTCTGTAAAAAAAAGCTGCGCTGTTGCTGCGCACTTTTACAGAATATCGATTTATATGATATAACCTCACATAGGTTGAAATATATAGAAATTCTCGAGAGGGAATAAAATATTACAAGTGCAAATTACAAACCAAACAAAGTAGAAGTCAACATTGTTGTTGTTTTTAATGGTTGCTCGATTAGTGCTTATTCCCTTACATATGGCATAACTATGAGGAATTTACATAAGTATATTTTTAAAAGTGAGCTAAATCCTGTTTTGTTTCAATGACGAAATGTAATAATTTACGTATAAATGTATATACATTTTTACGCAGATTTATAAAACTATATCTAAGTTTAACAATTTTATTTATAATAGGTTAAAATTTTGTTATTCAGCTGTCAAATAATGTATAGGGTGTATGTGAAACCATAAAGATTGACATTGCATATTTTTGTGTTAATTGTGATTCTTGTTATTGTTTATTGTGTTACCTACTATTTTTTTTATTAAATTAAAGCTGGACTCGATTCGATTTTCTCTCGATATAATCGATATTTTTTTGAGAAAAGAATAATCGATGCATAAAAACAACCTTGGTGGGTTCAATGCCTACTATGTGATCAAGAATATTTCGGATCAGATAATCTTCATTGCATAGATCGGTTCTCCAAAATATCGAGTCGAGTCCAGCACTTATAGTAAATTTCATGCGTACTGAATGGAAATAATAACAGTGATAGGCCTAAATATGTTTATTTTTTTTATAGGAACGAGTTCAAATACTATTTGGGTTACACGTCAAAACCTCTATAATATAATGAAAAACTCTGGCTGCGATCAATTTACAGATAAATTTAACTTTTTATGTGAAAAAGTTAAAGAGCGCGTGAGGCCATCAGATGAAAATGTAATAGAGTTCAATGATAAGCTAAGACATTTCATCTCTGAGTTCACAATTCGTTAGAACAGGTCCTTTAGACACGAGGATCGTTTTTTGAAAGTAAACAAAAGTTGGCTTGAATCCTCAATAGGTTTTTTGCATTCAAGGCAAAGTAAACGTGGTCGGAAAGAAGTCTCATTTGATGAATCGTGTGAGAAAACGAAGCAAAGGAAATTCCGAGTTTTAAGAAACGAAACGCCCTTGTCTGTATTAGCTTATGCTACTCAAGTGAGCTTAAGATCTGCAGGAAAGATTGATGCGTCTAAAGTTGTCAAGGAAATAATTAGCTCACGTTCGAGAGCAACAAAATATCGCCAATTTGCTGCGAAAACAACCACACATTCAACACAAATGTCTAAAGAAGAAGCGCTATCAATTTTAGTTGAAGCTAAGTTATCTCGACAACAATACAATATTATAAGTAAATCTTGTCCAGAAAGATATCCTTGATATACTTATGTGCAGTCTGCAAAACAAAAGTGTTATCCTAACAATGAGTGTATTCAAATAAGCGAAACTTCAGCGCAAGTGAGCTTGCAAGCACTTTTAGATCATACTGTATAGCGTTTGATTTTGGTAAGCTAAAAAATGATTGAAACATTAAACGAAGAGGAAATGTCGCGACTTTGTCTGTGCTCTAAATGGGGGTTCGATGGAAGCTCTGGCCATACATCCTATAAGCAAAGGTGCCTCGAGCCAGATGCATGCGATTCATCAGTTTTTATTACCTGTCTTGTTCCACTAAGGCTAACTTGTGGAAGCAAAATTATCTGGCAAAATCCTAGACCTGCATCTACTAGATTTTGTAGACCATTAAAAATAGAATTTATTAAAGAGTCATCAGATGTTTCTCAAAATGAAAAAGATAGAATTCATAGGGAAATACAAGGTCTTTTTCATTCGGTTGTGTTTCATAATGATAAATATTTAAAATTAAGCACGATTTGATTTTGATGAAAAGTATGCAACGCCTTAACCGAAACAACAGCCACGCAAAAATATTACTTATGTGGCGCAACCTCTAAAGAATTCAATGAAATCGACAATATGATAAAACGGGCTGTAAAAACAGAAAACCTACAATTTAGTTTTTCCATACTTGGATTCGGTTTTTTGAATGTTTGCTGCATGTTTCTTATAAACTGCCAATAAAAAAATGGCAAGCACGTTCGGATGATGAAAAACTGTTAGTTTCTCAAAGCAAAGCACGCATTCAAAAGGAGTTTAAAGAGAAAATGGGATTAATCGTTGACCAACCAAAGCCCGTTTTCGGGTCCTCCAATGATGGCAATACTGCTAGGCGCTTCTTCCAAAATAGTAAAATGTCAGCAATTATAACAAAACTTGACCTGGGGCTAATGAAAATGATGCATACAATTATTGCAGTTGTTTCTAGTGGTCGTCAAATTAAGGTGGACCAGTTTCGCGATTACGCTCAAAGTACGGCAAGGTATTTTGTTAAGTGTTACCCCTGGTACAAAATGCCTCCCACACTCCACAAATATTTTATTCATGTACCAGAGATAATATCCCACGCTTTGTTACCTATCGGTCAATTGTCAGAAGAACCCCTCGAAGCAAGAAACAAAGATTTTAAAAAGTATAGAGACAATTTTTCTCGAAAATGTGGCAGAAAGGAGACAAATGAAGATATATTCAAAAGAATTTGTATCTCTTCCGATCCATTTATATCAAGTATGCGAAAACTACCTGAAAAAAAATTAAGAAATTGCCGATAGAGGCACAAAATTTGATAATTATGGACAACTACAGCAATGAAGATGGCGACAATAGTTCCGAAAGTGACTCAGACGAAGATGATGACGATCTTTATTAAAAATTAAGATAATTAGTATTGATTATATATTACTTTCTAGACTTAACAATAACTTATATATGTTAAGGAAAAAAATATATACAATGCCGAAACATTACAACTGAGTAAAGTAATTTCCTATGTTCTCTTCCGGAAGATGATGAAGAAGAAAGTATTGTCAAAAAATATAAAGATTATTAAGATAATAATACAAATTATGTTTAATTTGTAATTTATGATGATCAGAACTTTAACAAATTATTAGATAACATATAAATTATTTTTAAGAGGAACGACTAAAGTTTTACTTTTTTCGATCTGTACTAATGATATTAAAAACCCGATAAAAAAAAATTTCACTAAACTATTTGCGGACTTTTTTTTTTTTTTTACTTCAATTGGTACTAAGCATATAATTACATCAAACTATTTTGAATTAAATGCTCGTATGAATTGATCTCAATTTTCAGGCTCGATTACCCCACTGTGCGTTGTTACAAAATGGGTTCTGCAGTTTTTTTTATGATTTTAAAGAAGTAAATACAATTTAATATTTGCAGTCTAGCACACTTTAACCGAACTCTTAACACAGATTATTGATGATAAGCTCATGGCAGGCATGATAAGTGCGCAATGCGTATATTGTGATGCACGCCTAAAAGGCAGTGAAACGATTACTTCGAACTTCATAAAGCACCTGCATATAAAACACGGAAAAGCATGCGGGGATTAAGCACTCAAGCCGTACAGCAACTTCATTGGGTGGCAAAAGCTTTGACGAAAACGCGATGAGCTATATCATTGATACGGCATCACCACTCTCAACCGTGGAGAGGGAATCCTTCCGAAAAATGTTCGAAGGAACATCGCTAAAGGTGATAAGTCGTCCAAAATTAATGAGCAAACTAGACGAACGATTTACAAAAATGTTTGGTATAATGAAAGAGCTTATAGCGACAAATAAGTACTTTTGTACGACGGCCGATATATGGTCTTCAAAGCATAAAAGTTTCTTCGGGTACACCTGCCATTGGTTGGATGACAAATTTAACAGGAATTTGGCAGCACTAGCGTGTAAAAGGTTATCTGGGGAGCATAACCACATACGCATATAGGAAACTAGCAGACCCGTCAGAAGTTGTTCTGCCCTAATTTGGTCTATCTGCAACATTTTAATAAGCTTTTTCCGTCTAACTCTGCCCTCCCCCCTCTTCACTTTTTCTTAATCCTTTTATTCACTCCTCCCTCCGTCTTTTTCGTTGAATCTATCTCAAACTTCGTCTCACTCTATCTCTTTTTCAGTCTCCTTCCCTCTTTTCTCTTCTCTTAAGTTTTTCCCATTCTTCTTCCTCCCTTATTCCCAGTCCCAGATGGTGGTATGTATTTTGTTCCAGTCCCATTCCGAGTCCCAGTCCCACTCCGAGTCTCAGTCCCAGTCCTAGTCCTAATCCCATTCCCAGCCCAGTCTTCTTCCCGGCAAAAGGATCGTAAATACTAATATGGGCAAATATATATACCAAATTTCAGGCAAATCGAATAGGATGTATGTAAATAGGTATGCGGGTATTATTAATTCATATCTCTATTTCGGCTTCGCATGCATATTTATCAGTTTTGCCAGGTTAATGCGACTAAATCGAATATCACAAGGAAAACTACTTTAAAGCTCTCAGCAACAGCTTTCATTTGATATCCATATTACACACACATTCTAGGGGTATCCGGGTCCACGTTTTGGCCTATATCTCGAGACCCTAGTCACCCAGTGATATAAATTACTCTATACTAAAGCACACATCAACAGCTTCAATTTGATACCCATAACGTGAAAACACATCTTAGTGCTACCCTGGTCCACGTTTTGGCCTATATCTCGAGGCCCTAGACCCTAGTTTGCAAACCAAAACCGTGCAGCGCAAGCTCTACGAAGTAGTTCATTGGCCAAACAACAGAATGTGAAGGAACGAACCAGGGTGTTGAGTAGTACGATGAAACACAGGTACCATGAGAAAAATAATTCGAAAGGTTTCTTGGCGGGAGATTTGGTACTGTAATACAACCCTCACCGGCGGAAAGGTGTTCCATCCAAATTTCGGTGCAGTTGGGAAGGCCCGTACAAAGTTGTGAAGAAGATCAATGACACCATCTACCGCATACAAACCATTGGGAAACCACGAAGTAGAAGAGTGGTACATTTGGAGATGCTGGCAGCGTTTAGATCGAGAGATTTGTCTGATCGGGACGATCAGATTTAGGTGGAGGGCAGTGTTATGAATATTAGCATAACTAAGGGGTGCTGCCATCTCTAAGCCGATGCTAAGGAGCGCCTGGCATGCACATCCATAGATCAATCATTATTTATCTACATAAACGAATAAAACATTATGTCTACACATATGTACGTACGTACACGCAGCAGATAAGAGATGCTCCCAAAAGTATGCAATTGTAATTGTTGAAGTATCGCTCACAAACACACGCATATGAGAAGCTGCATCTGTAGTTATAATTATATGACGGCAACTAAGCAGATTCTGGAAGCGCCTAGAAGATGCCACGAGGAAATCACAGAGTATAAAAGCACCAGCGGTAGAGGCGCTAAAATCAGTTTCGATTAAGACGATATCTAGCGAGCAATAGTAGTATTATTTTGAAAGTCAGTTTCATTTAAGCTTTCAGTTTGGTTATTAAGCCAGCTAGTTGCAAAGTATAAGTGTTATTGTGAAGTACTTTAATAACGGCCATTTGTCCATTATTCAATATTGGAGTTATTTATTCGACCGTTTAGTGATACGAACTTAGCAAAAGGGCAAATAAGAGGATTTGCAAGTAAATTCGTACAGTATATTAACATCTGACAAAGGCAATAAAACGGTAGCTTTGGATATAAGTGACTACAATAAGAAAATGGGCGATATATTAAACGACTTGACAATGTATTGGGTTCAACGGCAGGACCCTACATCGAGACTACAAAGAAAAAGTAACATTCTGGTCGACAAACTTTATAAATTGGATTTAAGTTCAAAAATGGAGAAAAATAAATTATCTACAACAACAGCTGTACCTCCGAGAATATATGGACTACCAAAACTACATAAGGAAGGGACACCGCTCAGGCCAATCTGTTCGGCCACTGGATCACCAGCACACAGCCTATGCAAATATATAGCAGATTTATTAAAAAACACAACAGCAAACTCGGCATACAATATTAAAAATACACTTGAGTTTAAAACAAAAATTAACAACACCTACATTTCTGACAATGAAAAGCTAATATCTTTCGACGTAATTTCCCTGTTTCCCAGCATTCCCACACAATTAGCCCTTGAGATCATAAGAGACCATTGGATGAAAATAGAACAACACACAAATATACCAAAAAAATTGTTTATGGAAATACTTACGTTTTGCATCGAAGAAAATAGTTATTTCAAATTCAATGATATATTGTATACACAGCTAAAAGGATTGCCAATGGGATCCCCAACATCACCAGTAATTGCCGATATAGTGATGGAAAAACTATTAGAGAACACAATAACAAAATTAGAAAGAGTACCCAGATTACTCACAAGGTATGTCGACGATCTATTTGCTATAATACACGAAGATGATGTAAAAAGTACGCTGGACACACTAAACTCTTTCAACAAATATATAAATTTTACAACGGAACTTGAAGAAGACGGAAAACTACCATAGCTTGACTCAATTGTTATTAGAAGCAAAAACGAATTGAAGTTAAAGTGGTATAATAAATCAACATCAACAGGAAGAATCATCAACTTTTATTCAAAGCATCCGAAGACGATGATAATGAATACAGCAATGGGCTGTATAAGAAGAGTGTTAGAAATTACTGACGACACTTACCACGAGGAAATTAAAAATGAAATAAAACTATTGTTAAGAAGAAATGATTTTCCTGAAAACATAATTAAAAAACTGTTAAATAAATATCAAAAAGAAAAAAATCAGCAAAGAGGAAAAGAAAAAGAAAAACCGCAGAAAATATTTAAGTCAGTAGCTTATGTGCCAAAATTGTCGGAACGATTGGCCAAATCAGACTGCTACAACAAAGATGAAGTGAAAATAGCCCATAAGGCGATAAATACATTAAAAAACATATATAATCAAACAAAATCAAAAATTCCACATACAGAAAAAGCAATATAGTGTACGAAATTCCTTGCAATGGAAAAAACAACGAATCATGCCACAGCGTACATGTTGGAACAACAAAAGGCAAACTTAAAACTAGAATAGCGCAACACAAATCGGATTAAAAATATTGCCACCATACTGCAAACCAAAAACTGCACTTATGACCCACTGTACTGAGAACTCCCACTCACAAAACTTCGACAAAGCTACTATTCCTCAAAAAAAACAACATTACAGAAAACGATTTACCCTGGAAATGCTTCACATTATTAACACACCAACCAGCAAACGAATGAACTACAAAACGGACGTAGATAACTCCGCTAGCTTCTATAGATATTTGTTGACAAACAAACGATCAGTGATAAACTCCACGTCAATTGATACACACGTGTAAAAAATGTATGTGATTAATTTTTTAAAATTTGTATGTTAGAAAATTTGTTATTTATTTTGTTGTTTTTATGTTTTGTAGTTTTCACCCTGAAGACGATTACCGTGTGTAATCGAAATATATTGGTAATATATAAAAAACCCTTGTGTTTTTATTTCAATTCAGACTTAAAGCCAGCTAGCAAAAACTGATTAGTTAACAAAAAGGTCGCCAAAATCAATATTTAAATTTTTTTATATATATCTTGTATTTTTTTTGTTCAACCCACTACTGCTATTTATATAATTGAATTTGTTAAAACATGATGTGACATACAACACTATTTTTATTATATAAAATAACGATGTCACGTACTATTCTCTGAGTAATGATATTGTAGACATGTAAAATTAAGCTATAGATATATGTCCATTGTACATACACTTATGAGAATCTAATCTAATATATATTATAAATGGCAAAGTTTGGATGTGAAGATGTTTGGATGTTTGGATGTTTGGATGTTTGTCCAGACGTTTGTCTTTGTGACTCAATAACGCAAGAACGGCTGGACCGATTTGGATGAAATTTTGCACACATATAGCCAATATTCTAGAAGGATCTACTAGCTATATATTTTTCAAAAGGGGCGTGGTCCCCGCCCCTTAGGAACAGTTATAATTTAATTATTATATTTTTTCGTCTTTGCGACTGAATCACGCCAGAATGGCTACACGGATTTTGATGAAATTTGGGACCCAGACAGTAGTCTACTAGCGAAATTTTTTTCGAACATGGAGAGAGGGGTGGGGGTCCCAAGACCCCTTCGAGCAATTACTTTTTAATAATTTTTACACATTATAACTTTACGTATACTGGCCTTCACCAATATCACAGACTCAAGGGGTCAAATAAGTCGAGGGCTTACAAAGTAAGCAGTGACACCCTCCGCCCCCCTTTATCTACCTCTCTGGTGTAAAATCTATAAATTGTTATAACTCAATATAAATTTTCTCCTAAATCAATATTTTTTGGTATCTGGCACATACAGATCGAGATCTAGACAATCTTGGAGGAACGATCAGTGGTCCTTCTCCTTTTACTCCCGCCATCCGCCCTCCTTCAATTGTTTTTATTAGCACGCTTTTATTAGCTTTACCTCTATGTTTCTATGTAACTTTTCATTCGCTCCAATGCTCCTGCTGCCTTATTAACATGGTTTTATAATTAGCTTCACCTCATATGGAGGCCCTTCCGGGATCATTTCTGGATGGTTTTCGGGATCGGTCCGGGATCCCGCCGGGGTAATTTTGGGACATTTTCGGGACTATTCCGGAATCATTTCGGGATTATTTCGCGATCATTTGGGGACCCTTCCGGCATCATTTCTGGATGGTTTTCGGGATCCGTCCGGTATCCCGTCGGAGTACTTTCGGGCTCATTAGCGTACCTTCGAAAGATAAATTCTTGATGGTTGCCGGGATCATTACGGGACTTTTTCGGGGTTATTTTGGGTCCCTTTGGGAACCCTGTCGGCATCATTTCTGGGTGGTTTTCGGGATCCGTCCCGGATCTCGTCGGGGTCATTTGGGGACTTTTTCGGGATCATTTGGGGGCTCTTCCGGCATCATTTCTGGATTGTTTTCGGGATCAGTCCGGGATCTCGTCTGGGTCATTTGGGAATTTTTCGGGATCATTTGGGGGCTCTTCCGGCATCATTTCTGGATGGTTTTCGGGATCCGTCCGGGATCCCGTCGGGATCATTTCGGGACTTTTTAGCGACTAATACGGGATCATTTGGGAACCCTTTCGGCATGGTTTTCGGGATCCGTCCGGGATCCCATCAGGGTAATATCGGGACTATTAGGGAATCATTTGGGGACCTTTCCGGCATCATTTCTGGATAATTTTCGGGATCCGTTCGGGATGCCGACGGGGTCATTTCGGGACTTTTTCTCGACTAATACGGGATCATTTGGGGACCTTTTCGGCATCATTTCTGTGTGGTTTTCGGGATCCGTTCGGGATCCCTTCAGGGTCATTTTGGGACTTTTTCTCGACTTATACGGGTTCCTTTGAAGTACCTTCCGGCATCATTTCTAGATGGTTTTCGGGATCCATCAGGGATCCCGTCGGGGTCATTTCTGGACTTTTTCTCGAATAATACGGGATCATTTGGGGTAGCTTCCGGCATCATTGCTAGATGGTTTTAGGGATCCGTCCGGGATCCCGTCTTGGTCATTTCGGGACTTTTTCTCGACTTATACGGGATCATTTGGGTACCCTTTCGGCATCATTTCTCGATGGTTTTCGGGATCCGTCCGGAACCCGTCGGGGTCATTTCGGGACTTTTTCTCGACTAATACGGGATCATTTGGGGATGCTTTCGGCATCATTTCTAGATGGTTTTCGGGATCCGTCTTGGATCCCGTCGGGGTCATTTCAGGACTATTTCGGGATCATTTGGGGTACCTTCCGGCATCATTTCTAGATGGTTTTCGGGATCCGTCCGGGATCCCGTCGGGGTCATTTCGGGACTTTTTCTCGACTAATACGGGATCATTTGGGAACGCTTTCGGCATCATTTCTGGATGGTTTTCGGGATCCGTCCGGGATCCCGTCTTGGTCATTTCGGGACTTTTTCTCGACTTATACGGGATCATTTCGGGACCTTTTCGGGTTCATTTCTGTATGGTTTTTGGGATCCGTTCGGGATCCCTTCAGGGTAATTTTGGGACTTTTTCTCGACTAATACGGGTTCATTTGAGGTACCTTCCGGCATCATTGCTAGATGGTTTTCGGGATCCGTCCAGGATCCAATCAGGGTCATTTCGGGACTATTTTGGGATCATTTGTGGTACCTTCCGGCATCATTTCTATATGATTTTGAGGATCCGTCCGGGATCCCGTCGGGGTTATTTCGGGACTTTTTCTCGACTAATACGGGATCATTTGGCGACCCTTTCGGCATGATATCTGGATGCTTTTCGGGATCCGTCCGGGAACCAGTCGGGGTCATTTTGGGACTTTTTCTCGACTAATACGGGATAATTTGGGGACGCTTTCGGCATCATTTCTGGATGGTTTTCGGGATCCGTCCGGGATCCCGTCGGGGTCATTTCGGGACTATTTCGGGATCATTTGGGGTACCTTCCGGCATCATTTCTAGATGGTTTTCGGGATCCGTCCGGGATCCCGTCGGGGTCATTTCGGGACTTTTTCTCGACTAATACGGGATCATTTGGGGACGCTTTCGGCATCATTTCTGGATGGTTTTCGGGATCCGTCCGGGATCCCGTCTTGGTCATTTCGGGACTTTTTCTCGACTTATACGGGATCATTTGGGGACCCTTTCGGCATCATATCTGGATGCTTTTCGGGATCCGTCCGGGAACCAGTCGGGGTCATTTTGGGACTTTTTCTCGACTAATACGGGATAATTTGGGGACGCTTTCGGCATCATTTCTGGATGGTTTTCGGGATCCGTCCGGGATCCCGTCGGGGTCATTTCGGTACTATTTCGGGATCATTTGGGGTACCTTCCGGCATCATTTCTAGATGGTTTTCGGGATTAGGAGTCCGTTCGAGATCCCGTCAGGGTCATTTCGGGACTATTAGGGGATCATTTGAGGACCTTTCCGGCATCATCTCTGGATAGTTTTCGGAATCCGTCTGGGATCCCGTCGGGGTCATTTCAGAACTTTTTCGGGACTAATACGGGATCATTTTGGGACCCTTCCAGAATCATTTCTGTATGGTTTTCGCGATCCGTCGTGGATCCCCTAAGCACCCTTCCTGGATATTTTCTGGATGGTTTTTGAGAACCGTCCGGGAGCCTGTCAGGGTCATTTCGGAACTTTTTCGGGACTATTTCGGGATCATTTTGGTACCCTTCAGGCATCATTTCTTTGTGGTTCTCTGGATAAGTCTAGAATAGTGTCGTTGTCATTTCGGGTTTTTTGGGACTATTCCGGGAACTTTTGGAGACCCTTCCGTGGCATTTCTAAATGGTTTTCGGGATCTGTCCGCGATAGCGTCGGGGTCATTTCGTGGATTTTTCTGGATAATTTCGGTATCATTTCGGGATCCTGTCAGGTTATCAGCTCATTTAGTTCTTTTTTTACTCAATTACAAAAATAAAATGTATTGGACAGAAACATCTTTTTAAACAGATAACTTGATAAGCAGGGTAACGTGAATATCCTATATATTTAATTTTCTCCTTGCGGACGGGGCCGCGGGTAAAGGCTAGTAATGAAATAAATAAGAATCTGGTCTAAGTTATTAACTAGAACTAGTGAATTTGAAAGATATAGAGCAAAAAAATTTAAACTTGGCCCGTCGTTACAAAATGGGTTCTGCAGTTTTTTATGATTTTAAAGAAGTAAATACAATTTAATATTTGCAGTCTAGCACACTTTAACCGAACTCTTAACACATATTATTGATGATAAGTTCATGGCAGGCATGATAAGTGCGCAATGCGTATATTGTGATGCACGCCTAAAAGGCAGTGAAACGATTACTTCGAACTTCATAAAGCACCTGCGTATAAAACACACGGAAAAGCATGCGGGGATTAAGCACTCAAGCCGTACAGCAACTTCATTGGGTGGCAAAAGCTTTGACGAAAATGCGATGAGCTATATCATTGATACGGCATCTCCACTCTCAACCGTGGAGAGGGAATCCTTCCGAAAAATGTTGGAAGGAACATCGATAAAGGTGATAAGTCGTCCAAAATTAATGAGCAAACTAGACGAACGATTTACAAAAATGTTTGGTATAATGAAAGAGCTTATACTTATTTGTCGAGTACTTTTGTACGACGGCCGATATATGGTCTTCAAAGCATAAAAGTTTCTTCGGGTACACCTGCCATTGGTTGGATGACAAATTTAACAGGAATTTGGCAGCACTTGCGTGTAAAAGGTTTTCTGGGGAGCATAACCACATACGCATATATGAAACTAGCAGACCCGTCAGAAGTTGTTGGTCTATCTGCAACATTTTAATAAGCTTTTTCCGTCTAACTCTGCCCTCCCCCCTCTTCACTTTTTCTTAATCCTTTTATTCACTCCTCCCTCCGTCTTTTTCGTTTAATCTATCTCAAACTTCGTCTCACTCTATCTCTTTCTCAGTCTCCTTCCCTCTTTTCTCTTCTCTTAAGTTTTCCCATTATTCTTCAACTCTTATTCCCAGTCCCAGATGGTGGTATGTATTTTGTTCCAGTCCCATTCCGAGTCCCAGTCCCACTCCGAGTTTCAGTCCCAGTCCTAGTCCTAATCCCATTCCCAGCCCGTCTCTGGTCTTCTTCCCGGCAAAAGGATCGTAAATACTAATATAGGCAAATATATATACCAAATTTCAGGCAAATCGAATAGGATGTATTTAAAAAGAGGATGTGGGTATTATTATTTCATATCTCTATTTCGGCTTCGCATGCATATTTATCAGTTTTTCCAGGTTAATGCGACTAAATCGAATATCACAATGAAAACTACTTTAAAGCTCTCAGCAACAGCTTTCATTTGATATTCATATTACACACACATTCTAGGGGTATCCGGGTCCACGTTTTGGCCTATATCTCGAGACCCTAGTCACCCAGTGGTATAAATTACTCTGTACTAAAGCACACATCAACAGCTTCAATTTGATACCCATAACGTGAAAACACATCTTAGTGCTACCCTGGTCCACGTTTTGGCCTATATCTCGAGACCCTAGTCACAAATAGGTATGAAAAATACCCTGTACTAAAGCACTCATCAACAGCTTTCTTTTGTTATCCATATGGCACAAACACTTTCTAGGGGTACCCGGGTCCACGCTGTAGGGGAATGGGCCTTAGTTCTATAGGTGGACGCCTTTTCGAGATATCGCCATAAAGGTGGAACAGGGGTGACTTTAGACTGTGTTTGTACGATATGGGATCAAATGAAAGGTGTTATTGAGTATTTTAAAAGGGAGTGGGCCTTAGTTCTATAGGTGGACGCCTTTTCGAGATATCGCCATAAAGGTGGACGAGGGGTGACTAGAATGCGTTTGTACGATATGGGTATCAAATGAAAGGTGTTAATGATTATTTAAAACGTAGTGGGTCTTATATCTATAGGTGGACGCCTTTTCGTGATATCACCATAAAGGTGCGCCAGGGGTGACTCTTGAATGTCTTTGTACGTTATGGGTATTAAATTAAAGGTATTAATGAGGGTTCTAAAAGGAAGTGGCACTTAGTTGTATATGTGAAGGCGTTTCCGAGATATGGAGCAAAATGTGGAGCAGGGTGACCCAGAACATCCTCTGTTGGGTACCGCTAATTTATTTACATACTAGCCTTTACCCGCGGCCCCGTCCGCAAGGAGAAAATAAAATATATATAAAATATAAATAAACGCTATTCGCGTTAGCCTGCTTATCAAGTTATCTGTTTATTAATTATTTTTATTAATGTAATGGAAGGAAAGCTTACGTGAATAGTACAATACAGTTTTTTCGAATTAAAAAAATAAATTTCGTTTTTACGTTAATTAATTGATATGACAGGGGTGAAGGAATTACTATTCATAGAACAAAGGAGTGAAGCTACAATTAGCTGAAACCAAAGAGAATTTTTTAGATGAAAATAGTGTTGCTTTTTCGGGTATTTAGTGGGTTAAAATATTACGAAAAGGGTAATTATAGTTATAATATTTCGTTACAGGAATCATTTAAAAAAATCAAAAATAGTTTGAACGAAAAAGCTGGGTTAGATATAAAGATAAAACATACCAAATTTTAATTACGAATAACTTTCGACAAATTCATGGCCATAAAAGCTCATAATTTAAAAAGCCATGTGTGCTAAAGTACCTGTTTCAAAGAGTCATTAAATTATTCCGACGGGATCCCGAAAACTATCCAGAAATGAACGCGAAAAAGTCCCCAAATGACCCTGACGGTATCTTGGACGGATCGCGAAAATCATCCTGAAATGATGCCGGAAGGGTCACAAAATCATCCCGAAATAGTCCCGAATTTACCCTAACGGGGTCCCGAAAACCATCCAGAAATGATCCCGGAAGGATCCTCAAATGATCCCGAAATAGTCCCGAAATTAACCTGACGGGATCCCGAAAGTCATCCAGAAATGATACCGGAAGGATCCCCAAATGATCCCTGAATAGTCCTGAAATAACTCCAACGGGATCCCGAACGTTTCCCGAAAATCATTCAGGAATTATCCCGGACGGGTCCCAAAATGATCCCAAGATAGTTCGGAAAAGGTTCCGAAATAATCCCGACGGGATGTCGGACGGATCCCGAAAACCATCCAGAAATGATCCCGTAAATGTACCGAAATGACCCTGACATAGTCCAGAAAATGTCCCGAAATTACACCGAAGAGATGCCGAACGGATCCCGAAAACTACCCAGAAATGATGCCGGAAGGGTCCCAAAGTGATACCAAAATAGTCCAGATAAAGTCCCGATAAGACCCGGCGAGATGCCGGATGGTTCCCGAAACCCATCCAGGAATGATGCCGGAAGGGTCTCGATATGACCCGGGGGATTACAAATAAGGTGAAGCTAATTATAAAAGCATGTTAATACCGCAGTAGGCGCGTTGAAGCGAAAGAAGAGTTACAAAGAAACATACAAACATACAGCGTGCTGATAAAAATAATTGAAGGAGGAGGATGGCGGGAGAAGGCTGAGAGCACCACTGATCGTTTTTCCAAAATTGTTTAGATTTCGATCTGTATGGGCCAGATACCAAAAATTATTGATTTAGGAGAAAATTTACATTGAGATATAACAATTTATAGATTTTGCACCAGAAGGGAGAGGGAAAGGGGGGAGGGGTGAGGAGAAGGATGGTGCCACTGCTCACTTTGTAAGCCCTCGACTTATTTGACCCATTGAATTTGTAATATTGGTGAAGGTCAGTCTACGTAAAGTTATATGTAAAAATTGTTAAAAAGTAATTATAAGGGGTCGTGGGACCCCGTCCCCCTTTCCATGTTCGAAAAAAATTTCGCCAGTATACTATTGTCTCTGTCCCAAATTTCATCAAAAGCCGTGTGGCCGTTCTGGCGTGATTCAGTCACAAACACGAACAAATATAATAATTAAATTATAACTGTTCCTAGGGCGCGTGGACCTCCACCTTTTCAAAAAAAGTATAGCTGGTAGATCCTTCTAGACTATTGGCTATATATTTGCCAAATTTCATCAAAATTGGTGCAGCCGTTCTTGCGTGATTGAGTCACAAAGACAAACGTCTGGACAAACATCAAAACATCCAAGCATCCAAACATCTAAACATCCAATCTTTCCCATTTATAATATATACTAGCCTTTACCCGCAGCCCCGTCCGCAATGAGAAAATTAAATATATGGGCTATTCACGTTAGCTGCTTATCAAGTTATCTGTTTAAAAAAAATGTCTGTCTAATGCATTTTATTTTTGTAATTGAGTAAAAAAAGAACTAAATGAGCTGATAACCTGATAGGATCCCCAAATTACCCCGAAATTATCCAGAAAAATCCACGAAATGACCTCGAAGCTATCGCGGACAGATCCCGAAAATCATCTAGAAATGACACGGGGGAGTCTCCAAAAGTTCCCGGATTAGTCCCAAAAAACCCGAAATGACAACGACATGATTTTAGATTTATCCAGAGAACCACAAAGAAATGATGCCTGAAGGGTACCAAAATGATCCCGAAATAGTCCCGAAAAAGTTCCGAAATGACCCTGACGGGCTCCCAGACGGTTCTCAGAAACCCTCCAGAAAATATCCAGGAAGGGTCCTTAAAATGTCCCGCCATAGTCCAGAAAAAGTTCCGAAATGACCCCGGGGGATCCACGACGTATCGCGAAAACCATACAGAAATGATTCCGGAAAGGTCCCAAAATGATCCAGTATTAGTCCCGAAAAAGTTCTGAAATGACCCCGACGGGATCCCGGACGTATTCCGAAAATTATCCAGAAATTATCTTCTACGCGTTTCGACGCATATTCGCGTCTTCCTCAGGAAGGCTTTAATAAATATACGAAAAACAAGATATTTATATTAATCGAATTACATCATACATTGAATCAAAAAACATTTTTTCCCTATTACACTTACTACGTTAACAATTATTTAAATATCACATTTGGGTATAATCAATGGAAAATTATATATATATAAAAAACACCGCACATCTTCTCTTGTCCAGGCTCAAACATTTTGTGTGATCGCAGTAGCATATGCGCAATTTATGTTGTCAACGTCTTCTTTAAAATTCATTGCTTTGTTAAATTGTTGTTGTATCCGTAACCCTTCTAACGTCATCCTTCTTCTTGTTCTGTTCTCCACATCCAATATTTTTGTGTTGTTAAAATCAGCTGTGTGGTTATTTTCTATCAGGTGTTGCGCTAATGCTGTAGTGTATTTGTTGTTTTTGGCATCCGATTTATGTTCGTTTACCCTTGTTTCAAGCGATCTTTTTTTGTGCCAATGTAAACCTTATTGCAGCTTTTTCCTTGTTTGCCTTTGCACTGTATTTCATACACTACGTTGTGTAGTTGTTCTTTATTAATTTTGTCCTTTGTTTTTGTGTATATGCTGCGAATTGTGTGATGCGGTTTGTGTGCGTAGCTTAAATTGTTGCTTTTGATAATTTTACCTAAAGTGTTGTTGTCCGTTAGTTGAGGTACATATGTGACGCCAATGTATATTTTGTTGTTGTTATCTTCACTTTCTGTATTAATATTGCAGTTTCTCGTTTTGTTTTTGGCTGCAGTTATAAATGCTTCTATTACTGCATTAGGGTAGCCATTTTTTTGGAGAATGTTTTTTATATTCCTCTTGTTTTCCTCCATGAGCTCCTGATCGCTCAGGGAGTAGACTTTCTTAATAAAACCTATGTCCGTGTTTTTCTTTTGACTCCATGGGTGGTTCGACAAATAGTGGATCATTCTCGATGATGCTACGGCTTTCTTATACCAATTGGTCCTTATTTTGTTCTCTGTATTATGGACCTCTATATCTAGGAAGGCTAATTTGTTGTTCGTTTCTCTCTCCAGGGTGAATTTTATTTTGGTATGTTGTCCATTGAATATTTTTAGTATCTCTTCCACGTCATTAATCTTAACTATAGCGAATATGTCATCTACATATTTTGTTATGTATTTTACATGTATGTCCTTAGATCTTAGCTCAGTGATGCTGTCGTCAATAATCTTGTCCAACACAATATCTGCTATGGTTGGTGATAAGGGATTGCCCATCGGCATACCATATGTTTGTTGCCGAACGGCATCTGCAAGGCAGATGAGTTTTCACTGAAAGCTTTTCATGGCAGAAATACACCCGGAGCGCTTGCCAAACACTGCCGAGGGGCGACCCCGCTTAGAGAAATTGTCTTATAATTGAAAAACCTTATTTCTAAAATTTTGATCTTGCTTGCCCGGGGTGTGAACCCAGGGGATACGGTGTGGTAGGCGGAGCACGCTACCATCACACCACGGTGGGCGCCAAAAGTCGATAAAAAGTCCCAAAATAACCCCGACGGGATCCCGGACGGATCCTGAAAACCATATAAAAAGGATGCCGGAAGGTACCCCAAATGATCCCGAAATAGTCCCGAAATGGCCCTGGCAGAATCCCGTACGGATCCCGAAAACTATCCAGAATGGTGCCGAAAGGCTCCCCTAATTATTCCGTATTAGTCCCGAAAAGGTCCCGAAATGACCCCGACGGGACTCCTGACGGATCCCGAAAACCATCCAGAAATTATGCCGGAAGGGACCCCAAATGATCCCGAAAAAGTCACGAAATGACCACGACGGGATCCCGAAAACTATACAGAAATGATGCCAGAAAGGTCCCCAAATGATCCCCTAATAGTCCCGAAATGGCGCTGATGGGATCCCGGACGGATCCCGAAAACCATCCAGAAATAATGCCGAAAGGGTCCCCAAACGATCGCGTATTGGCCTAGAAATGACCCCGTCGGGATCCCGGATGAATCCCGAAAACTATCCAGAAATGATGCCGGAAAGGTCCTCAAATGATCCCCTAATAGTCCCGAAATGGCCTTGAGGGGATCCCGAAAACCATCCAGAAATGAAACCGAAAGGGTCCCCAAATGTTCCCGTATTAGTCTCGAAGAAGTCCCGAAATGACCCCGACGGGATCCCAGACGGATTCCGAAAACCATCTAGAAATGATGCCGAAAGGTACACCAAATTATCCCAAAATAGTCCCGAATTGACCCCTACGGCATCACGGACAGATCCCGAAAACCAGACCGAAATGACCCTGACGGGATCCCGAAAGTCATCCAGAATTGATACCGGAAGGATCCCCAAATGATCCTGGAATAGCTGGAAAAAATCCCGAAATAACTCCGACGGGATCCCGGACGTATCCCGAAAATCATTCAGAAATAATCCCGGAAGGGTCCCAAAATGATTCCGAAATAGTACCGAAAAGGTCGCGAAGTATGCCGACGGGATGACGGATGGATCCAGAAAACCATCTAGAAATGATCCCGTAAAAGTCCCGAAATTACCCTTATATAGTCCAGAAAACTTCCCGAAATTACCCCGATGGAATGTCGGACTGATCCCGAAATCCATACAGAAATGATGCCGGATGGGTCCCGAAATTATCCCGAAATAGTCCCGAAAAAGTCCCAAAATAATCCCGACTGGATCCCGGACAGATCCCGAAAACTATACAGTAAAGACCCCGGAAGAGTCCCAAAATGATCCCGAAATAGCCCCGAAAAAGTCCCGAAATGACCCCGACGGGATCCCGGACGGATCCCGAAAACCATCCAGAAATGATCCCAGAAGGATCTCGATATGACCCTGACGGGATTACAAATAAGGTGAAGCTAATTATAAAAGCATGTTAATAAGGCAGCAGGCGCGTTGAAGCGAAGAAACAAACATGCAGATAAAGCTAATAAAAGCGTGCTAATAAAAACAATTGAAGAGGGAGGAAGGCGGGAGGAAACGGAGGGCACCACCGATCGTGTTTCCAAAATTGTTTAGATCTCGATCTGTATGAGCCAGATACCAAAAATTATTGATTTAGGAGAAAATTTACATTGAGTTATAACAACTTATAGATTTTGCACCAGAGGGGGAGATTAGGGGGCAGGGATGGAGCGTTTCACTGCTCACTTTATAAGCCCTAGACTTATTTGAACCAATGAGTTTGTAATATTGGTGAAGGTCAGTATACGTAAAGTTATAATGTGTAAAAATTGTTAAAAAGTAATTGTTTTTTTGTTTTTATCGGCCTATTGATAAATGAGTCAAGGTTCGATTCGAGCTCAAGGCCAGAACAATAATTTTTTTCTAATGATAATTATTGTTATTTTTTTAATTTTTCTAAATTTGAAAAATTGTATTTTGTTTTTGGAATAGTAAGTAGAAAATTTTTCAGACAACCTGTCATAGCTGCGCAGATAGATCCATTTCGAAGGGTGCTAAGCCTTCATCATCAGTACGCTTTAGGCATGCTGCGCTAACCACCGCTGAATAGCTAAATGGTTAAGGGTGTATCACTGCTCACTTTGTAAGTCCTCGACTTATTTCACCCACTGAGTTTGTAATATTGGTGAAGGTCAGTATACGTAAAGTTATAATGTGTAAAAATTGATAAAAACTAATTATTCGAAGGGGTCGTGGGACCCCCCTACCAGGATCGAAAAAAATTTCGCCAGTAGACTATTATCTCTGTCCCAATTTTCATCAACATCCGTGTAGCCGTTCTGGCGTGATTCAGTCGCACAGACGAAAAAATACAACAATTAAATTATAACTGCTCCTAGGGGGCGGGGACTTCCCCCTTTTCAAAAAAATATATCTAGTGGATCCTTCTAGACTATTGGCTATATTTGTGTCAAATTTCATTCAAATCCGTCCAGCCGTTCTTGCGTCATTGCCATTTATAATATATAGCCTTTACCCGCGGCCCCGTCCGCAAGGAGAAAATTAAATATATGGGATATTCACGTTAGCCTGCTTATCACGTTATCTGTTTAAAAAGATGTTTCTGTCTAATACATTTTATTTTTGTAATTGAGTAAAAAAAGAACTAAATGAGCTGATAACCTGATAGGATCCCCAAATGATCCCGAAATTATCCAGAAAAATCCACGAAATGACCCCGACGCTATCGCGGACAGATCCCAAAAACCATCTAGAAATGCCACGGAAGGGTCTCCAAAAGTTCCCGGAATAGTCCCAAAAAACCCGAAATGACAACGACACTATTCTAGACTTATCCAGAGAACCACAAAGAAATGATGCCTGAAGGGTACCAAAATGATCCCGAAATAGTCCCGAAAAAGTTCCGAAATGACCCTGACGGGCTCCCGGACGGTTCTCAAAAACCATCCAGAAAATATCCAGGAAGGGTCCTTAGGGGATCCACGACGGATCACGAAAACCATACAGAAATGATTCCGGAAGGGTCCCAAAATGATCCCGTATTAGTCCCGAAAATGTCCTGATATGACCCCGACGGGATCCCAGACGGATTCCGAAAACTATCCAGAAATGATGCCGGAAAGGTCCTCAAATGATCCCCTAATAGTCCCGAAATGACCCTGACGGGATCTCGAACGGACTCCTAAATGACCCTGACGGTATCCCGGACAGATCTCGAAATCCATCCAGAAATGATCTTGGAAGGGCCCAAAAAAATCCCGAAACAATCTCTGAAAAGTCCAGAAATTACCCCGACGGGATCCCACACGGATCCCAAAAACTATCCAGAAATGATGCCGGAATGTCCTCAAATGATCCCCTAATAGTCCTGAAATGACCGAAAACCATCCAGAAATTATACCGGAAGGGACCCCAAATGATCCCGAATACCATACAGAAATGATGCCGGAAAATACCCCAAATGATCCCGAAATAGTCCCGAAAAAGTTCCGAAATGACCCGGAACGGATCCCGGACGGATCCCAAAAACCATCCAGAAATTATACCGAAAGGGTCTCCAAATGATCCGATACCAGTCGATAAAAAGTCCCGAAATAACCCCGACAGGATCCCGGACGGATCCTCAAAATCATATAGAAGTGATGCCGGAAGGTACCCCAAATGATCCCGAAATAGTCCCGAAATTACCCTGGCAGGATCCCGTACGGATCCCGAAAACCATCCAGAAATGAAGCCGAAAGGCTCCCCTAATTATCACGTATTAATCCGTATCCAGAAATAATGCCGAAAGGGTCCCCAAATCATCCCGTATTAGTCGAGAAAAAGTTCTGAATTGACCCCGTCGGGATCCCGGATGGATCCCGAAAACTATCCAGAAATGATGCCGGAAGGTATCCCGAAATAGCCCCGAAATGACCCTGACGGGATCCCGGACGGATCCCTAAAACCATCTAGAAATGGTGCCGGAAGGTACCTCAAATGATCCCGAAATAGTACCGAATAACCCCGAAAACCATCTAGAAATGATGCCGGAAGGTACCCCAAATGATCCCGAAATAGTTCCGAAATGACCACGACGGGATACCGGACGGATCCCGAAAACCATCCAGAAATGATGCCGAAAGCGTTCCCCCTCAAAACCATATAGAAATGATGCCGGAAGGTACCCCAAATGATCCCGAAATAGTCCCGAAATGACACCGACGGGATCCCGGACGGATCCCGAAAACCATCCAGAAATGATGCCGAAATCGTCCCCAAATGATCCCGTATTAGTCGAGAAAAAGTCCTGAAATGACCCCGACGGGTTCCCGGACGGATCCCGAAAAGCATCCAGATATGATGCCGAAAGGGTCCCCAAATGATCCCGTATAAGTCGAGAAAAAGTCCCGAAATGACCAAGACGGGATCCCGGACGGATCCCGAAAACCATCCAGAAATGATGCCGAAAGCGTCCCCAAATGATCCCGTATAAGTCGAGAAAAAGTCGCGAAATGACCAAGACGGGGTCCCGGATGGATCCCGAAAACCATCTAGCAATGATGACGGAAGCTACCCTAAATGATCCTGTGTTAGTCGAGAAAAAGTCCCGAAATGACCCCGACGGGTTCCCGGACGGATCCCGAAAAGCATCCAGATATGATGCCGAAAGGGGTCCCCAAATTATCCCGTATAAGTCGAGAAAAAGTCGCGAAATGACCAAGACGGGGTCCCGGATGGATCCCGAAAACCATATAGCAATGATGACGGAAGCTACCCTAAATGATCCTGTGTTAGTCGAGAAAAAGTCCCGAAATTACCACGACGGGATCCCGGACGGATCCCGAAAACCATCTAGAAATGATGCCGGAAGGTACCCCAAATGATCGCGAAATAATCCCGAAATGACCCCGACGGGTTCCCGGACGGATCCCGAAAAGCATCCAGATATGATGCCGAAAGGGTCCCCAAATGATCCCGTATAATTCGAGAAAAAGTCCCGAAATGACCAAGACGGGATCCCGGACGTATCCCTAAAACCATTTAGCAATGATGCCGAAAGCTACCCCAAATGATCCCGTATTAGTCGAGCAAAAGGCCAGAAATGACCCCGACGGGATCCCTGATGGATCCCGAAAACCATCTAGAAATGATGCCGGAAGGTACCTCAAAGGAACCCGTATTAGTCGAGAAAAAGTCCCAAAATGACCCTGGAGGGATCCCGAACGGATCCCGAAAACCATACAGAAATGATGCCGAAAAGGTCCCCAAATGTTCCCGTATAAGTCGAGAAAAAGTCCCGAAATGACCCGAAGGGATCCCGGACGGATCCCGAAAACCATCGAGAAATGATGCCGAAAGGGTCCCCAAATGATCCCGTATTAGTCGAGAAAGGGCCCCGAAATGACCCTGACGGGATCCGGACGGAACCCGAAAACCATCCAGAAATGATGCCGAAAGGGTCCTCAAATGATCCCGTATCAGTCGAGAAAAAGTCCAGAAATGAACGCGACGGGACCCGGACGGATCCCGAAAACCATCCAGAAATGATGCCGAAAGGGTCCCCAATTGATCCCGTGTTAGTCGAGAAAAAGTTCCGAAATGACCCCGACGGGATCCCGGACGGATCCCGAAAACCGTCCAGAAATGATGCCGGAAGGGTCCTGAAATGATCGCGAAATAGTCCCGAAATGATCCCGGAATAGTCCCCGAAAATGTCCCAAAATAATCCCGACGGAATCCCGGACGGATCCCGAAAACTATACACAAATGATCCCGGAAGGGTCTCGATATGACCCAAACGGGATTACAAATAGGGTGAAGATAATTATAAAACCATGTTAATAAGGCAACAGGCGCGTTGGAGCGAATGAAGAGTTACAAAAAAAAATACAGGTAAAGCTAATAAAAGCGTGCTAATAAAAACAACTGATGGAGGGTGGATGGCGGGAGGAGGAGAGTACCACTGATCGTTTGTCCAAAATTGTTTAGATCTCGATCTGTATGAGCCAGATACCAAAAATTATTGATTTTAGGACAAAATTTACATTGAGTTATAACAATGTATAGATTTTGCACGAGAGGGGAAAGGAGGGGGCGGGGGAGGGGTGTACCACTGCTCACTTTGTAAGCCCTCGAATTATTTCACCCATTGAGTTTGTAATATTGGTGAAGGTGAGTATACGTAAAGCTATAATGTGTAAAAATTGTTAAAAAGTAATTATTCGAAGGGGTCGTGGGACCCCCTTCCCCCTTTCCATGTTCGAAAAAAATTTCGCCAGTAGCCTATTATCTCTGTCCCAAATTTCATCAAAATCCGTGAAGCCGTTCTGGCGTGATTCAGTCGCAAAGACAAAAAAATATAATAATTAAATTATAACTGTTCCTAGGGGGCGGAGACCACGCCCCTTTTGAAAAATATATAGCTAGTAGATCCTTCCAGACTATTGGCTATATGCGTGCCAAATTTCATACAAATCCGTCCAGCCGTTCTTGCGTGATTGAGTCACAAAGACAAACGTCTGGACAAACATCCAAACATCCAAACATCTAAACATCCAAACTTTGCCATTTATAATATACTAGCCTTTACCCGCGGCCCCGTCCGCAAGGAGAAAATTAAATATATAGGATATTCACGTTACCCTGCTTATCAAGTTATCTGTTTAAAAAGATGTTTCTGTCCAATACATTTTATTTTTGTAATTGAGTAAAAAAAGAACTAAATGAGCTGATAACCTGACAGGATCCCGAAATGATACCGAAATTATCCAGAAAAATCCACGAAATGACCCCGACGCTATCGCGGACAGATCCCGAAAACCATTTAAAAATGCCACGGAAGGGTCTCCAAAAGTTCCCGGAATAGTCCCAAAAAACCCGAAATGACAACGACACTATTCTAGACTTATCCAGAGAACCACAAAGAAATGATGCCTGAAGGGTACCAAAATGATCCCGAAATAGTCCCGAAAAAGTTCCGAAATGACCCTGACAGGCTCCCGGACGGTTCTCAAAAACCATCCAGAAAATATCCAGGAAGGGTCCTTAGGGGATCCACGACGGATCGCGAAAACCATACAGAAATGATTCTGGAAGGGTCCCAAAATGATCCCGTATTAGTCCCGAAAAAGTTCTGAAATGACCCCGACGGGATCCCAGACGGATTCCGAAAACTATCCAGAGATGATGCCGGAAAGGTCCTCAAATGATCCCCTAATAGTCCCGAAATGACCCTGACGGGATCTCGAACGGACTCCTAATCCCGAAAACCATCTAGAAATGATGCCGGAAGGTACCCCAAATGATCCCGAAATAGTCCCGAAATGACCCCGACGGGATCCCGGACGGATCCCGAAAACCATCCAGAAATGATGCCGAAAGCGTCCCCAAATTATCCCGTATTAGTCGAGAAAAAGTCCCAAAATGACCCCGACTGGTTCCCGGACGGATCCCGAAAAGCATCCAGATATGATGCCGAAAGGGTCCCCAAATGATCCCGTATAAGTCGAGAAAAAGTCCCGAAATGACCAAGACGGGATCCCGGACGGATCCCGAAAACCATCCAGAAATGATGCCGAAAGCGTCCCCAAATGATCCCGTATTAGTCGAGAAAAAGTCCCGAAATGACCCCGACGGGATCCCGGACGGATCCCGAAAACCATCTAGAAATGATGCCGGAAGGTACCCCAAATGATCCCGAAATAGTCCCGAAATGACCCCGACGGGATCCCGGACGGATCCCGAAAACCATCCAGAAATGATGCCGAAAGCGTCCCCAAATTATCCCGTATTAGTCGAGAAAAAGTCCCAAAATGACCCCGACTGGTTCCCGGACGGATCCCGAAAAGCATCCAGATATCATGCCGAAAGGGTCGCCAAATGATCCCGTATTAGTCGAGAAAAAGTCCCGAAATAACCCCGACGGGATCCCGGACGGATCCTCAAAATCATATAGAAATGATGCCGGAAGGTACCACAAATGATCCCAAAATAGTCCCGAAATGACCCTGATTGGATCCTGGACGGATCCCGAAAACCATCTAGCAATGATGCCGGAAGGTACCTCAAATGAACCCGTATTAGTCGAGAAAAAGTCCCAAAATTACCCTGAAGGAATCCCGAACGGATCCTAAAAACCATACAGAAATGATGCCGAAAAGGTCCCGAAATGATCCCGTATAAGTCAAGAAATAGTCCCGAAATGACCAAGACGGGATCCCGGACGGATCCCGAAAACCATCCAGAAATGATGCCGAAAGCGTTCCCAAATGATCCCGTATTAGTCGAGAAAAAGTCCCGAAATGACCCCGACGGGATCCCGGACGGATCCCGAAAACCATCTAGAAATGATGCCGGAAGGTTCCCCAAATGATCCCGAAATAGTCCCGAAATGACCCCGACGGGATCCCAGACGGATCCCGAAAACCATCTAGAAATGATGCCGAAAGCATCCCCAAATGATCCCGTATTAGTCGAGAAAAAGTCCCGAAATGACCCCGACGAGTTCCGGACGGATCCCGAAAACCATCGAGAAATGATGCCGAAAGGGTACCCAAATGATCCCGTATAAGTCGAGAAAAAGTCCCGAAATGACCAAGACGGGATCCCGGACGGATCCCTAAAACCATATAGCAATGATGCCGGAAGCTACCCCAAATGATCCCGTATTAGTCGAGAAAAAGTCCAGAAATGACCCCGACGGGATCCCTGATGGATCCCGAAAACCATCTAGAAATGATGCCGGAAGGTACCTCAAAGGAACCCGTATAAGTCGAGAAAAAGTCCCAAAATGACCCTGAAGGGATCCCGAACGGATCCCGAAAACCACACAGAAATGATGCCGAAAAGGTCCCCAAATGATCCCGTATTAGTCGAGAAAAAGTCCCGAAATGACCCCGTCGGCATCCCGAACGGATCCCGAAAATTATCCAGAAATGATGCCGGAAAGGTCCCCAAATGATTCCCTAATAGTCCCGATATTACCCTGATGGGATCCCGGACGGATCCCGAAAACCATGCCGAAAGGGTTCCCAAATGATCCCGTATTAGTCGCTAAAAAGTCCCGAAATGATCCCGACGGGATCCCGGACGGATCCCGAAAACCATCCAGAAATGATGCCGGAAGAGCCCCCAAATGATCCCGAAAAATTCCCAAATGACCCCGACGAGATCCCGGACGGATCCCGAAAACCACCCAGAAATGATGCCGACAGGGTTCCCAAATGATCCCGTATTAGTCGCCAAAAAGTCCCGAAATGACCCCGACTGATCCCGGACGGATCCCGAAAACCATCCAGAAATGATGCCTAAAGGGACCCAAAATAACCCCGAAAAAGTCCCGTAATGATCCCGGCAACCATCAAGAATTTATCTTTCGAAGGTACGCAAATGAGCCCGAAAGTACTCCGACGGGATACCGGACTGATCCCGAAAACCATCCAGAAATGATGCCGGAAGGGTCCCCAAATGATCGCGAAATAATCCCGAAATGATTCCGGAATAGTCCCGAAAATGTCCCAAAATTACCCCGGCGGGATCCCGGACCGATCCCGAAAACCATCCAGAAATGATCCCGGAAGGGTCTCCATATGAGGTGAAGCTAATTATAAAACCATGTTAATAAGGCAGCAGGAGCATTGGAGCGAATGAAAAGTTACATAGAAACATAGAGGTAAAGCTAATAAAAGCGTGCTAATAAAAACAATTGAAGGAGGGCGGATGGCGGGAGTAAAAGGAGAAGGACCACTGATCGTTCCTCCAAGATTGTCTAGATCTCGATCTGTATGTGCCAGATACCAAAAAATATTGATTTAGGAGAAAATTTATATTGAGTTATAACAATTTATAGATTTTACACCAGAGAGGTAGATAAAGGGGGGCGGAGGGTGTCACTGCTTACTTTGTAAGCCCTCGACTTATTTGACCCCTTGAGTCTGTGATATTGGTGAAGGCCAGTATACGTAAAGTTATAATTTGTAAAAATTATTAAAAAGTAATTGCTCGAAGGGGTCTTGGGACCCCCACCCCTCTCTCCATGTTCGAAAAAAATTTCGCTAGTAGACTACTGTCTGGGTCCCAAATTTCATCAAAATCCGTGTAGCCATTCTGGCGTGATTCAGTCGCAAAGACGAAAAAATATAATAATTAAATTATAACTGTTCCTAAGGGGCGGGGACCACGCCCCTTTTGAAAAATATATAGCTAGTAGATCCTTCTAGAATATTGGCTATATGTGTGCAAAATTTCATCCAAATCGGTCCAGCCGTTCTTGCGTTATTGAGTCACAAAGACAAACGTCTGGACAAACATCCAAACATCCAAACATCTTCACATCCAAACTTTGCCATTTATAATATATATTAGATATTAGATATTAGATACTAGCCTTTACCCGCGGCCCCGTCCGCAAGGATAAATTTAAATATATGGACTATTCACATATCAAGTTATCTGTTTAAAATTTTGTTTTCTGTCTAATGCATTTTATTTTTGTAATTGAGTAAAAAAAGAACTAAATGAGCTGATAACCTGATAGGATCCCAAATGATCCCGAAATTATCCAGAAAAAGCTACGAAATGACCCACACGCTAATGCGGACGGATCCCGAAAACCATCCAGAAATGCCCCGGAAGGGTCCCAAAAAACCCCGAAATGACAACGACACTATTCTAAATGTATCCAGAGAACCACACAGAAATGATCCCTGAAGGTGTTCCAAAATCATCCCGAAATAGTCCCGAAAAATTTCCGAAATTACTCTGACGGACTCCCGGACGGATCTCGAAAACCATCCAGAAAATATCCAGGAAGGGTTCCCAAATTATCCCGACACACTCCAGAAGAAGTTCCGAAATGACCCCGAAGGGATCCACGACGGATCGCGAAAACCATACAGAAATGATTCCGGAAGGGTCCCAAAAACAGTCCGGAAATGAAGGAAGGATCCAGAAATGGCTTCGGAAGGGTCCCCAAATGATCCCGAAATAATACAGAAAAAGTCATGAAATGACCCTTAAAGGGGCCCCAAATGATCCCGAAATAGTCCCGAAATTACCCTGATGGGTTCCCGTACAGATCCCGAAATACATCCGGAAGTGATGCCGGAAGGGTCACCAAATTATCCCGTATTAACGGATCCCTAAACGACCCTGACGGGATCCCGGACAGATCCCGAAATCCATCCAGGAATGATCTTGGAAGGGTGCCAAAATGATTCCGAAATTGTATCGGAAAAGTCCAGAAATTACCCTCTGACGGGATCCCGGACGAATCCTGAAAATCATCCTTAAATGATCCCGAAAAAGTCCCGAAATTACTATGACGGGATCCCGTACGGATCCCGGAAACCATCCAGAAAAGATGCCGAAAGGCTCCCCAAATTATCCCGTATTAGCTACAAAAAGTCCCGAAATTACCCCGACGAGGTCCCGAGCGGATACCGAAAACCATCTAGAAATGATGCCGGATGGTACCCCAAATGATCTCGAAATAGTCCCGAAATGACCCCGACGGGATCCCGAAAACTATCCAGATATGATGCCGAAAATGTCCGCAAATGATGCCTTTATAGTCCCGAATTGACCCCGACGGGATCCCGAACGGATCCCAAAAACCAACCAGAAATGATGCCGAAAGGGTCCCCAAAAGATCCCGTAGTAGTCGAAAAAAAGTCCTGAAGTGACCCGGACGGGATCCCGGACGGATCCCGAAAACCATCCAGAAATGATGTCGAAAGGGTCCCCAAATGATCCCGTATTAGTCGCGAAAAAGTCCTAAAATGACCCCGAAGGGATCCCGGACTGCTCCCCAAAACCATCCAGAAATGATGCCGGAAGGTACCCTAAATGATCCCAAAAAAGTCCTGAAATAACCCCGACGGGATCCCAGACGGATCCCGAAAGCCATCCAGAAATGATGCCGGATGGGACCCCGAATGATCCCGAAAAAGTCCCGAAATTACCCCGACGAGATCCCGGACGGATACCGAAAACCATCCAGATATGATGCCGGAAAGGCCCTGAAATGATCCCCTAATAGTCCCAAAATCACCCTAACGGGGTTCCGGACGGATCCCGAAAACCATCCATAAATGATGCGAAAATGGCCCAAATGATCCCGTATTAGTTGAGAAAAAGTCCAGAATTGACCCCGACGGGATACCGGACGGATCCCGAAAACCATCCAGAAATGATGCCGGTGGGCACCCCAAAATGATCCCGATGTATTCCCGAAATTACCCCGTCGGGATCCAGGACGAATCCCGAAAACTATCCAGAAATGATGCCGGATGGGACACCAAATAATCCCGAAAAAGTCCCGAAAGTACCCCGACGGGATCCCCGACGGATCCCGAAAACCATCCAGAAATGATGGCGAAAGGGTCCCCAAATGATCCCGTATTAGTAGCGAAAAAGTCCCGACATGACCCCGACGGCATCCCGGACGGATGCCGAAAACCATCTAGAAATGATGCTGGGAGGAACTCCAAATAATCCCGAAAAAGTTCTGAAATGACCCCGACGGGATCCCGGACGAATCCCGAAAACCATCCAGAAATGATGCCGGAAGGGACCCCAAATGCTCCCGAAAATGTTCCGAAATGACCCCGACGGCATCCCGGACGGATCCTGAAAACTATTCAGAAATGATGCCGGAGAGGTCCTTAAATGATCCCCTAATAGTCCTGAAATGACCTTGACGGAACCAGGACGGATCCCGAAAACCATCAAGAAATGATGGCGAAAGTGTCCCCAAATTATCCCTTATTAGTAGAGAAAAAGTCCCTAAATTACCCCGACGGGATCCTAGACGGATCTCAAAAACCATCCAGAAATGATGCCGGAAGATACCCCAAATGATCCCAAAATAGCCGCGAAATGGCCCCGACGGGATCCCGGACGAATGCCGAAAACCATCCAGAAATGATGCCGGAAGAGACCCAAAATGACCCCGAAAAAGTCCCATAATGATCCCGGAAACCATCAAGAATTTATCTCCCAAAGGTACGCAAATGATCCCGAAAATACCTCGACGGGATGCCGCACGGATCCCGAAACCCATCCAGATATGATACCGGAAGGGTCCCCAAATGATCGCGAAATTGTCCCGAAATGATCGCGGAATAGTCCCGAAAATGTCCCAAAACAACCCCGACGGGATCCCGAACGGATCCCGAAAACTATACAGAAATGATCCGGTAATGGTCTCAAAATGATCCCGAAATAGTTCCGAAAAAGTTCCGAAATTACCCCGGCGGGATGCCGGACGGATCCCGAAAACCATCCACAAATTATCCCGGAAGGGTCTCGATATGACCCTAACGGGATTACAAATAAGATGAAGCTAATTATAAAACCATGTTAATAAGGCAGCAGGCGCGTTGGAGCGAATGAAAAGTTACAAAGAAACATACAGGTAAAGCTAATAAAAGCGTGCTAATAAAAACAATTGATGGAGGGTGGATGGCGGGAGAAGATGGAGAGCACCACCGATCGTTTTTCCAAAATTGTTTAGATCTCGATATCTATGAGCCAGATATCAAAAATTATTGATTTAGGAGAAAATTTATATTGAGTTATAACAATTTATAGATTTTACACCAGAGGGTGAGGAGAGAAAGGGGGGCGACGTAGGGTGTCACTGCTCATTTTGTAAGCCCTCGACTTATTTGACCCATTGAGTTTGTAATATTGGTGAACGTCAATATAGGTATTTGATGTGTAAAAATTATTAAATAGTATTTGTTCGAAGGGGTCGTGGGTCCCCTACCCCCCTTTCCATGTTCGAAAAAAATTTCGCTAGTAGACTACTGTCTGTGTCCCAAATTTCATCAAAATCCGTGTAGCCGTTCTGGCGTGATTCAGTCACAAAGACGAAAAAATACAATAATTAAATTATAACTGTTCGTAGGGGGCGGGGACCTACCCCCTTTTCAAAAAAATATAGCTAGTAAATCCTTCTAGACTATTGGCTATACGTGCGCAAAATTTCATCCAAATCGGTCCTGCCGCTCTTGCGTGATTGAGTCACAAAGACAAAGGTCTGGACAAACATACAAACATACAAACATACAAACATACAAACATCCAAACTTTCCCATTTATAATATATACTAGCCTTTACCCGCGGCCTCGTCCGCAAGGAGAAAATAAAATATATGTGCTATTCACGTTAGCCTGCTTATCAAGTTATCTGTTTAAAAATTATTTTTGTCTAATGTATTTTATTTTTGTAATTTAGTAAAAAAAAAAGAACTAAATGAGAAGATAAGCTGAAAGGCACGCTTTCATGAATAGTACAATACAGTTTTTTCGAATTAAAAAAATTCATTTTGTTTTTAAATTAAATTAACTGATATGAAAGGGGTGAAAGAATTACTACTCATAGAACAAAGGAGTGAAACTACAATTAGCTAAAACCAAAGAGAATTTTTTAGATTTTTTCTTAATTGAAAAAATTTTTAAATTAGAATAGAAGAAAGAAAAAATTTTAGACAACTGCCAAAGCTCGTTGTATAGATCCATTTCGGGAACTGCTAAATTCCTTCATCGGCAACGTTTAGGCGCCGCTGCTATAACCATTCAGCCACCACAGCGGTTTTTTGTTTGTCTTCATTAATCCTACTTCTATTCTGGTTCGTGCCAATTGATATTCACACCACTGCGACATCTGTTGCAGAATAGCTGTGAAAATTGGACTTGTTTGTTGGCAATGCTGCCAAAGTGTCATATTTTATTGACACTTGTTTTTCCCCGTGCTCTGGGATGTATTAACAATTTTTGTTGTTATATCGGCCTACTGATTTTAAGATCGCGGGTTCGAATCGAGCTCAAGGCCTAACAATAATTTTTTATCATTATTATTGTTATGATAAATTTTTTTTCTTAATTGAAAAAATTTTTAAATTAGAATAGAAGAAAGAAAAAATTTTAGACAACTGCCAAAGCTCGTTGTATAGATCCATTTCGGGAACTGCTAAATTCCTTCATCGGCAACGTTTAGGCGCCGCTGCTATAACCATTCAGCCACCACAGCGGTTTTTTGTTTGTCTTCATTAATCCTACTTCTATTCTGGTTCGTGCCAATTGATATTCACACCACTACGACATCTGTTGCAGAATAGCTGTGAAAATTGGACTTGTTTGTTGGCAATGCTGCCAAAGTGTCATATTTTATTGACACTTGTTTTTCCCCGTGCTCTGGGATGTATTAACAATTTTTGTTGTTATATCGGCCTACTGATTTTAAGATCGCGGGTTCGAATCGAGCTCAAGGCCTAACAATAATTTTTTATCATTATTATTGTTATGATAAATTTTTTCTTAATTGAAAAAATTTTTAAATTAGAATAGAAGAAAGAAAAAATTTTAGACAACTGCCAAAGCTCGTTGTATAGATCCATTTCGGGAACTGCTAAATTCCTTCATCGGCAACGTTTAGGCGCCGCTGCTATAACCATTCAGCCACCACAGCGGTTTTTTGTTTGTCTTCATTAATCCTACTTCTATTCTGGTTCGTGCCAATTGATATTCACACCACTACGACATCTGTTGCAGAATAGCTGTGAAAATTGGACTTGTTTGTTGGCAATGCTGCCAAAGTGTCATATTTTATTGACACTTGTTTTTCCCCGTGCTCTGGGATGTATTAACAATTTTTGTTGTTATATCGGCCTACTGATTTTAAGATCGCGGGTTCGAATCGAGCTCAAGGCCTAACAATAATTTTTTATCATTATTATTGTTATGATAAATTTTTTCTTAATTGAAAAAATTTTTAAATTAGAATAGAAGAAAGAAAAAATTTTAGACAACTGCCAAAGCTCGTTGTATAGATCCATTTCGGGAACTGCTAAATTCCTTCATCGGCAACGTTTAGGCGCCGCTGCTATAACCATTCAGCCACCACAGCGGTTTTTTGTTTATCTTCATTAATCCTACTTCTATTCTGGTTCGTGCCAATTGATATTCACACCACTACGACATCTGTTGCAGAATAGCTGTGAAAATTGGACTTGTTTGTTGGCAATGCTGCCAAAGTGTCATATTTTATTGACACTTGTTTTTCCCCGTGCTCTGGGATGTATTAACAATTTTTGTTGTTATATCGGCCTACTGATTTTAAGATCGCGGGTTCGAATCGAGCTCAAGGCCTAACAATAATTTTTTATCATTATTATTGTTATGATAAATTTTTTCTTAATTGAAAAAATTTTTAAATTAGAATAGAAGAAAGAAAAAATTTTAGACAACTGCCAAAGCTCGTTGTATAGATCCATTTCGGGAACTGCTAAATTCCTTCATCGGCAACGTTTAGGCGCCGCTGCTATAACCATTCAGCCACCACAGCAGTTTTTTGTTTGTCTTCATTAATCCTACTTCTATTCTGGTTCGTGCCAATTGATATTCACACCACTACGACATCTGTTGCAGAATAGCTGTGAAAATTGGACTTGTTTGTTGGCAATGCTGCCAAAGTGTCATATTTTATTGACACTTGTTTTTCCCGTGCTCTGGGATGTATTAACAATTTTTGTTGTTATATCGGCCTACTGATTTTAAGATCGCGGGTTCGAATCGAGCTCAAGGCCTAACAATAATTTTTTATCATTATTATTGTTATGATAAATTTTTTCTTAATTGAAAAAATTTTTAAATTAGAATAGAAGAAAGAAAAAATTTTAGACAACTGCCAAAGCTCGTTGTATAGATCCATTTCGGGAACTGCTAAATTCCTTCATCGGCAACGTTTAGGCGCCGCTGCTATAACCATTCAGCCACCACAGCGGTTTTTTGTTTGTCTTCATTAATCCTACTTCTATTCTGGTTCGTGCCAATTGATATTCACACCACTACGACATCTGTTGCAGAATAGCTGTGAAAATTGGACTTGTTTGTTGGCAATGCTGCCAAAGTGTCATATTTTATTGACACTTGTTTTTCCCCGTGCTCTGGGATGTATTAACAATTTTTGTTGTTATATCGGCCTACTGATTTTAAGATCGCGGGTTCGAATCGAGCTCAAGGCCTAACAATAATTTTTTATCATTATTATTGTTATGATAAATTTTTTTTCTTAATTGAATTTTTTAGATGAAAATAGTGTTGCTTTTTCTGGTATTTAGTTGGTTAAAATATTACAAAGAGTGTAATTATAGTTATAACAGTTCCTTACACGATTATAGAACGAAAAAGCTGTGTTAAAAAAAAAAAATAAATGTATGTCGCGATAACCTCCGAAGAGATCTAAGGCCGAGCTTCTCTTCCAATTTGCGTCGTGCTCCACTTGATTTTCCCTACAAATTGGCCGGACGAGACCTACATGTTTTTTACCTACTCCGAATGGCATCTGCAAGGCAGATCAGTTTTTACTGAGAGCTTTTCATGGCAGAAATTCACCCGGAGCGCTTGCCAAATACTGCCGCGGGGCGACCCCGATTAGAAAAAATTTGTTCTAATTGAAAAACCTTATTTCTAAAATTTTGATGTTGCTTTGCCCGGGGAGTGAACCCAGGCCATATGGTGTGGTAGGCGGAGCACGCTACCATCACACCACGTTGGCCGCCAAAAAGCTGTGTTAGATTGAAGATAAAACATACCGAATTTTAATTATGAATAATTAGCAGCAAATCCACGGCCATAAAAGCTCATAATTTAAAAAGGCATGTGTGCTGAACTACCGGCTGCGAAGAAACCAAAAATGATCCCGGAAGGGTTCCAAGATGATACTAAAATTCCAGAACAGATCCGGAAATCATCCAGGAATTAACCAGGAGGGGTCCCAAAATGATTCAGAAATAGTCCCGAAAAAGTCCAGAAATTACCATTATGGGTTCCCGTACAGATCCCGAAAACCATTCAGAAATGATACCGAAAGGCTCCCCAAATCATCCCGTATTAGTCCCGAAAAAGTACAGGAATGGCCCTGACGGGATTCCTGGCGGATCCCGAAAACCATCCAGAAATTATGCCGGAAGGGACACCAAATGATCCCGAAAGAGTCACGAAATGGCCCCGACGGGATCCCGGATGGATCCCGAAAACCATACTGAAATGATGTCGGAAAATACCCCAAATGATCCCGAAATAGCCCCGAAAAAGCCCCGAAATGATCCCGAAGGGATCCCGTAAACTATCCAGAAATTATGCCTGAAAGGTCCTCAAATGATCCCCTAATAGTCCCGAAATGACCCTGACGGGATCCCGGACGGATCCCACTGACTATCCAGAAATGATGCCGAAAGGGTCCCCATTTGGGCACGTATCAGTCGAGAAAAAGTTCCGAAGTGACCCCGACGGGATCACGAAAACTATCAAGAGATGATGCCGGAAGATACCCCAAAATGATCCTGAAATAGTCCTGAAATGACCCCTACCGGATCCCGAACGGATCGCGAAAACTATCCTGAAATGATGCCGGAAAGTTCTCCAAATGATCCCGAAAAACTCACGGAATGGCCCCGACGGGATCCCGGATGGATCCCGAAAACCATACTGAAATGATGTCGGAAAATAACCCAAATGATCCCGAAATAGCCCCGAAAAAGTTTCGAAATGATCCCGACGGGACCCCGGACGGATCCCGAAAACTATCCAGAAATGATGCCTGAAAGGTCCTCAAATGATCCCCTAATAGTCCCGAAATGACCCTGATGGATCCCGCAGACTATCCAGAAATGATGCCGAAAGGGTCCCCATTTGGGCCCGTATCAGTCGAGAAAAAGTCCCGAAGTGACCCCAACGGGAACCCGAAAACTATCTAGAGATGATGCCGGAAGGTACCCCAAAATGATCCCGAAATAGTCCCGAAATGAACCCTACGGGATCCCGAACGGATCCCGAAAACCAGCCAGAAATGATGCCGGAAGGGTCTCCAAATGATCCCGAAAAAGTCACGAAATGGCACCGACGGGATCCCGGATGGATCCCGAAAACCATACTGAAATGATGTCGTAAAATAACCCAAATGATCCCGAAATAGCCCCGAAAAAATCCCGAAATGACTCCTACGGGACCCCGAACGGATCGCGAAAACTATCCAGAAATGATGCCGGAAAGGTCTCCAAATTATCCCTTAATAATTCCGAAATTACCCCGCTGGAATCCCGAACGGATCCCGAAAACCATCAAGAAATGATGCCGAAAGGGTCTCCAAATTATCACGAATTAATCGAGAAAAAGTCCCGAAATGAGCCCGACGGGATCCCGAAAACCATCTACAAATGATGCCGGAAGGTACCCCAAATTATTCGGAAAAAGTCCTAAAATGACCCCGACGGGTCCCGGACGAATCCCGAAAACCATCCAGAAATGATGCCGGAAGGGACCCCAAATGATCTCGAAGAAGTCCTGAAATTACCCCGACGGTATCCCCAAAACCACCCAGAAATGATGCCGGAAGGGACCCCAAAAAATGCCGTAAAAGTCCCGAAATGACCCCGACGGGATCCCGGATGGATACCGAAAATCATCCAGAAATGATGCCGGAAAGGTCCCCAAATGATCCCCAAATAGTCCCGAATTTACCGTGCTGGGATCCCGAACGGATCCCGAAAACCATCCAGAAATGATGCCGAAAGGGTCTCCAAATTATCCCGAATTAGTCGAGAAAAAGTCCCGAAATGATCCCGACTGGATCCCGAAAACCATCTAGAAATGATGCCGGAAGGTACCCCAAATGATCCGGAAAAATTCCTAAAATGACCCCGACGGGTCCCGGACGAATCCCGAAAACCATCCAGAAATGATGCCGGAAGGGACCCAAAAAAATCCCGAAAAAGTCCCGAAATGATCCCGACGGGATCATGGACGGATATCGAAAACCCTCTAGAAATGATGCCGGTACCCCAAAATGATCCCGAAATAGCCCAAAATGACCCCGTCGGGATCCCGGACGGATCCCTAAAACCATCCAGAAATGATGCCCTGAAATTACCCCGACGTTATCCCGAAAACCATCCAGAAATGATGCCGGAAGGGACCCCAAAAAATCCCGAAAAGTCCCGAAATGACCCCGAAGGGATGCCGGACGGATACCGAAAACCATCCAGAAATGATGCCGTTAGGTACCCAAAATGATCCCGAAAAAGGTCCCGAAATGACCCCGACGGGATCCCGGACGGATACCGAAAACCATCCAGATAGGATGCCGGAAAGGTCCTCAAATGATCCCCTAATAGTCCCAAAATTATCCTCATGGGATCCCGGACGGATTCCGAAGAACATCCAGAAATGATGCCGGAAGGGACCCCAAATGTTCCCGAAAAAGTCCCAAAATGACCCCGACGGGATCCCGGACGAATCCTGAAAACCATCCACAAATGATGCCGGAAGGTAACCCAAATGATCCCGAAAAAGTCCCAAAATTACCCCGACGGGATCCCGGACGGATCCCGAAAACCATCCAGAAATGATGCCGGTAGGTACCACAAATAATCCCGAAAAAGTCCCAAAATGACCCCGAAGGGATCCCGGAAGAATCCCGAAAACCACCCAAAAATTATGCCGGAAGGGAACCCAAATGATCCCGAAAAAGTCACAAAATGACCCCGACGGGATCCCGGACGGTTCCCGAAAACCATCCAGAAATGATGCCGGAAGCGATCCCAAATGATCCCGAAAAGGTCCCGAAATGATCGCGACGGGATCCCGGAGGGATACCAAAAACCATCCAGATGTGATCCCGGTAGGTACCCCAAATGACCCGGAAATAGTCCCGAAGTTACCCCGTCGATAGCCTCGACGGATCCAGGAAACTATGCAGAAATGATCACGGAGAGGTCCTCAAATGATCCCCTAAGAGCCCCGAAATGATCCCGCGCGGATCCCGGACGGATCCCGAAAACCATCCAGTAACGATGCCGAAAGGGTCCCCAAATAATCCCGTATTAGTAGAGAAAAAGTCCCGAAATGACCAAGACGGGATCCCCGACGGATACCGAAATCCATCCAGAAATGATGCTGGAATTTCATCCAAATCGGTCCAGCCGTTCTTGCGTGATTGAGTCACAAACACAAACGTCTGGACAAACATCCAAACATCCAAACATCTAAACATCCAAACATCCAAACATCTAAACATCCAAACATCCAAACTTTGCCATTTATAATATAATACCGTGGTGTGATGGTAGCGTGCTCCGCCTATCACACCATACGCCCTGGGTTCAACTCCCGGGCAAAGCAACATCAAAATTTTAGAAATAAGATTTTTCAATTAGATGAAAATTTTTCTAAGCGGGGTCGCCCCTCGGCAGTGTTTGGCAAGCACTCCGGGTGTATTTCTGCCATGAAAAGCTCTCAGTGAAAACTCATCTGCTTTGCAGATGCGTTCGGAGTCGGCATAAAACATGTAGGTCCCGTCCGGCCAATTTGTAGGGAAAATCAAGAGGAGCACGACGCAAATTGGAAGAGAAGCTCGGCCTTAGATCTCTTCGGAGGTTATCGCGCCTTACATTTATTTATTTTTTTTTTAATATAATATTAGATTAGATTAGATGTAATACCACGAACATTATTCCTGCCAAGATTCCAAGGGCTTTTGATTTCGCCCTTCATAACTTTTTCATTATCTTCTACTTAATATGTTAGGTATAACACCCATTTTACAAAGTTTTTTCTAAAGTTATATTTTGCGTCAATAAACCAATCCAATCACCATGTTTCATCCCATTTTTCATATTTGATATAGAACTATGGCATTTTTTGTTCATTTTTCGTAATTTTCGATATCGAAAAAATGGGCGTGGTTATAGTCCGATTTCGGCCATTTTTTATACCAAGATAAAGTGAGT
This sequence comes from Eurosta solidaginis, assembly GCF_040869045.1. Taxonomy (NCBI): domain Eukaryota; kingdom Metazoa; phylum Arthropoda; class Insecta; order Diptera; family Tephritidae; genus Eurosta; species Eurosta solidaginis. Next base: position 81,656,882 of record NC_090324.1, on the reverse strand, counting down.
TCAGATAAGTACGTGAACTAAGTTTAGGAAAGATATATCGATTTTGCTCAAGTTATCATGTTAACGGCCAAGCGGAAGGACAGACGGTCGACTGTGTATAAAAACTGGGATTGGCTTTAACCGATTTCGCCCATTTTCACATAAAACAGTTATCGTCATAGAATCTATGACCCTACCAAATTTCACAAGGATTGGTCAATTTTTGTTCGACTTATGGCATTAAAAGTATTCTAAACGAATTAAATGAAAAAGGGCGGAGCCACGCCCATTTTGAAATTTTCTTTTATTTTTGTATTTTGTTGCACCATATCATTACTGGAGTTGAATGTTGGCATAATTTACTTATATACTGTAAAGAATTCAATTTTTTTGTTAAAATTTGATTTAAAAAAAAATTTTTTAAAGTGGGCGTGTTCGTCATCCGATTTTGATAATTTTTATATAGCACGCAAATAGTAATACGAGTAACGTTTCTGCCAAATTCATCATGATATCTTCAACGACTGCCAAATTACAGCTTGCAAAACCTTTAAATTACCCTATTTTAGAAGTGGGCGGTGCCACGCCCATTGCCCAAAATTTTACTAATTTTCTATTCTGCGTCATAAGGTCAACCCACCTACCAAGTTTCATCGCTTTATCCGTCTTTGGTAATGAATTATCGCCCTTTTTCTGTTTTTAGAAATTTTCGATATCGAAAAAGTGGGCGTGGTTGCAGTCCGAATTCGTTCCTTTTAAATAGCGATCTGAGATGAGCGCCCAGAAACCCACATACCAAATTTCATTAAGGTACCTCAAAATTTACTCAAGTTATCGTGTTTACGGACGGACGGACGGACATGGCTAAATGAATTTTTTTTTTCGCCCAGATCATTTTGATATATATAAGTCTATATCTATCTCGATTAGTTTATGCCGTTGCGGATTGCCGTTATGCGAACAAAGTCAATATACTGTGTGAGCTCTGCTCAGCTGAGTATAATAACCGTTTTATGAAAAGATTATGAAGATCAAAATTAATACAAATAAAATTACCTACCAAATGGTGTACGATTCAAGTTCCTGGCATATATGGTTTCACTTTTACTGACGAAACACAAACATTTTTTTCTGAAAAATCGCTGTTTTTCCTAACTTTGTCCTCAATGAGGCACGTGTTAACATTATCGGATTGGCCTGGAACTTTTTATGCATCATTTTCTAATCTATTGGCATATTTTATGGTGATGCCCCAGCGGAAAATCTTAAAAATATTTCTTGTGGCCACCCTAATGTACATCCATACATGCCTATAAACCTACGCCCGAAGTTAAATAACGCAGCGAATGCTATGCATGTACGAATGTGCGCATCATGCCTCACTCAAAAGCAATTTGCGCGCACAGTTGATACCGAACAACCACACGCAGGCATTCTTTGGTAAAAATGTTAATTTTGTTTAAACAATTTGGTTGATATAAGAAAGGAATCAAGGTAGGTAGATATTTCAGAGTTTTACTGCAAACTAGTATTTTTCAAATCCATCCACCTGTTTATTAGTTATAGCTGTGTAAACAAAATATTTATGATTTTTTGCTACATTTTGGCAATTTGCCACGCCCCTATAATATATTGACAATATGCATCTCACGTAGCTACATTTTCAAATGCAAAAAACCGTTTTAAAATCAGAGCATTCTGTGTGAAGTGATGTGCGTCCATGACATTTAGCGACTTTATTTTATAAGATTTATAGATGATAGTAGATATAAATAATAATTTCGGTCTGGTATCATCAAAAATTGTAGGGACCGTCACAGACAATGGGTCGAACTTTGTAAAGGCTTTCAAAGAGATCGGCATTTGTAACTTGGACGATTTTGATGGCACGGACGGTAGTACTGATAATTCGTCTATAGAAAATATTGTAGCCTTACCGAAACATATAAGGTGTGCCAGTCACACACTGAACTTAATTACCACCACTGATTTTATTAAAACTTTATCAGAGGAGCGTGCAATATTAAGCAGGCATAAACAGGTAAAAATGATTCAAAGATATAGTTTTCAATCGTCTTTAAACTTAAGTTTTTATTGAAAGATTTTTAGAAAATGCAGTATTTTATGGAAAAAATCGAACTGTCCTAAGACATCAGAAATAATAGTATAAACATTAGGATTGTCTCTAGTTACACCTGTGGTAACAAGGTGGAACTCAACATACGATGATGTACCCCGGCTATTAGATCACAAAAATAAATTAAAGGAACTTTCTGAGAAGCTAGATATAGGAAAAAAGACAGTCTGTCTGCTAAAGGCGTATCGTATTTGGAAGAATATAAAGAAGTGATATCTCTTTTCGCTGAAACATTCGATTTTTTACAAAGAGAAGATAATATGTTATATGGTTATCTTCTTCCTTCGCCTGTGGCACTTTGTGTAAAATTGAAAAAAATCAATTTAGGAAAAAACCTCATTTATTTAAAGGAAGTTGGAGCAAAAATTAACTTTACGACTTGAGTCGTATTTTAAGCTATCTGAAGTGAACTATGACGCCATTGATGGAGCTTTTGTTTTGCTCTAGCATAAAGCTCAGATGGTATAAAGCCTTACAAGCTATATCAAGTACTACATTGTCCACCGCAGATATGTACAAAGTTGTTATCACTGAAGCAACTCGTCACGCAAGAACACATATGGAGATCGAATTTGGAAATCCCAGGCCGACCGATGCACAAAGAAATGATTTATTTTTTGACCTTATTCTTTACCTTTTTATACATTTATGAAAATGATATCTTTATTAACCCTCAATTTTTTAAAACAGATGAGTTATTCGAAGAAATAGGCCATGATCAGCCAGCACCCTTACGATCACCTAACTTTGACAAATGGTTAGGAGAATTTAACAGGTATCTTAATAATACATCAACAGATTTCAATATGCTTCAGAGTTATCCTCTTATGAAGGACCTAACACTCAAAATGAATACGCCCTTAGCTTCCTCTGCCCCAGTAGAGCATTTATTTCCCTTAGCAGGCATTGTTTACAGTCCTAGAAGGCAATCAATGACGGAAATTTCGTTTGAAAAACTAGTACTAAGGAAGGCACACACTAATATGTTGTTTTACTTCTTGTTGTTTCCTAATATGAATTTAACTCATATTCAATAAAAATTTTATAACAGATGTTGTACATTTTGATTTTCCATTTATGATCAAACTGAAATATTTTATCAGAAAAAGTACTTTCGTGTTCTTCGAAGTATTTCGTAAGTATATGTACTTGTACTTTCGGATTCGAAGTACAAGTACTGAAGTACTGAAAGAATTAAAAAACGAGCGGCGTTTTTTGTTTTAGTTTTCACCTATCTTCTGTGTTTGTAGTTAGATTTAATAATCTAAAGGTTACAGCTACTTCTTTTTTCTTTCTTTACTGTCTGCCTCCCCGTTTTTGTCTTCGATTTTTTATTAGGGTAGGCATTTTAGGAATTTCTTCCTTTTTGTTAAGCTTATTCCGTCGCCGATACTCTTCTATGGTAATCGGTGTCGGACCTTGATTTACTATTCTAGGGGTTTTAAGAACCTCTTCAGTAGTTTTTATTTCTTTTATTGTGTATTCGTTGTAATTTCTAAGAAATGGCTGTAACCTCTTTTTTTGTGATTTTAACAGTGGGTTACAATTTTCTTTGTATTTTTGGTTTTTGACAAAATTTTTTGTCTAACCTAAAATAAGTCCTAAGCAGAAACGAAAATTTCTGCTCTTGGCTGAGCGGCCGTGAGGCTGCCAAATTTTTTCTAAATTAAATTAAATACTTATATAACTTGCTGCCAGTCCTGCTGCCTGTCTTGTTGTCTACCATGCTGCCAGTCGGAATATTTGTTTTACTGATGCCAGTCTTAGTATTCCACCCTGTTTATGATTTGCTGTATCGCCTTAGTATGCCTTGCTGCCATGGGGCCTTTTTAGCCTTGCCCTTTAATTTATGAGTTGAATTTTTCGCCAGAAATTTGATTCGTTTGCATCCTCAGAGTTAATGCGTTTATCGAATGTACCCTTTTTTTGTTTTTCAATTGTACGGAAACATTTTAACCGATTCAAAAATTGTTTGAAAAATTATTTAGATCCTTATTAGGATTTACTAGTTACGATCAAACTGGCAGGATCTCTGGTCAGCTAGATCTTCTTAGCGATTTCTGCTTATTAGCAAATTTTTCTGCTAACTAATGATCAGGCTGGCAGGATCGCCATGAAATATAAAAGAATTAAAAAACGAGCGGCGTTGGTTAGAGTCTGACAATAATTGAATTTTATTAGAAAATACTTTCTCTTTTATACAAAATTTCTTACATTACAAATATCTGGTTACACTAATACTTACAAACAAAAAAGTACATACATTCATAGTCCATATATGAAAAGTCAGCATATTATTATGGTGACCTATTTATCGACACATGTAATTAGATTCATATAAATATTTTGGCAGTCACTATGACCAACAGAAAAATATGCCGATCAGCGTGACTGATCGATAAGTGCGTTGGTCAATGTGAGGGGTTGACAAATGTAAACAGATATGTGTCGTATGCGTCGACATGTACATGTGATGTTGAACTCTCGCTGAGTTAAAATTATGTGTGTCAGTTTAACTTGAATACTTGGGTGGTCGATACGAGTGTATGTATATTGTACCATGCAGAATGCATTGAAGCGCATTAAAAGTAATGCTACACCACCCACCTTAGTGGAATAGACATATATAATTGAAGACAATTGTATATGACTATTCGAGTGCCTTAATGACCCACTTAAGGTTTTAATTTTTTTTACGTTCTATTGTAATTTATTACATAATGGTAACTTGATATTAAAGTAATGAGTGTGCTTATGTAGTTTTTTATTTGTTTACATTTGTTTCACATGTGTGTTCATTATGCTGACTTTTTTTTTTTTTTTTTGAGCAGGTCATGCTGTTTTTATACTCAGCGTGCATATATCAAAATCATCAGTATCGAAAACAATTTGATTGAGCCGTCTGACCGTTAACACGATAACTTGAGTAATTGTTGAGGTATCTTGAAGAAATTTGGTATGTAGGTTCCCGGGCACTCATCTCAGATCGCTATTTAAAATGAATGATATCGGACTATAACCACGCCCACTTTTTCGATATCGAAAATTTCGAAAAATCGAAAAAGCGGGACAATTCATTACCAAAGTCGGATAAAGCGATGAAACTTGGTAGGTGGGTTGAACTTACGACCCGAGGCCCATTTCACTTTTAAGATAAGGTAATTTCAAAGTTTTGCAATCTGTAATTTGGCAGTCGTTGAAGATATCATGATAAAATTTGGCAAGAACATTACTCCTATTACTATATGTGTGCTAAATAAAAATTAGCAAAATCGGATGAAGAACACGCCCACTTAAAAAAAAAAATTTTGTAAAGTCAAATTTTAGGAAAAAGTTCAATATTTTTACAGTATATAAGTAAATTATGTCAACATTCAAATCCAGTAATGATATGGTGCAACAAAATACAAAAATAAAAGGAATTTTCAAAATGTGCGCGTCTCCGCCCTTTTTCATTTAAATTGTCTAGAATACTCTTAATGCCATAAGTCGAACAAAAATTTACCAATCCTTATGAAATTTGGTAAGGGCAAAGCTTCTATGACGGTAACAGTTTTCTGTGAAAACTCCGCTCGGCCGTTAACACGATAACTTGAGCAAAAATCTATATATATTTACTAAAATTAGTCACGTAGTTAAAAAACTTATTAACACCTTTCATTTGATACCCATATCGTACAAACACATTCTACAGTCACCCCTGGTCCACTTTTATGGCGATATCTCTAAAAGGCTACCACCTATAGAACTAAGGCCCACTCCCTTTTAAAAAGACTCATTAACACCTTTCATTTGATACCCATATCGTACAAACACATTCTAGAGTCCCCCTGGTCCACCTTTATGGCGATATCTCGAAACGGCGTCCACCTGTAGAACTAAGGATCACTCCCTTTTAAAATACTCATTAATAACGTTCATATGATACCCATATCGTACAAACAAATTCTAGAATCAACCCTGATCCACCTTTATGGCGATATCCCTAAATGGCGTCCACCTATAGAACTATGGCCCACTCCCTCATAAAATACTCTTTAAATTCATTTGATACACATGTCATACAAACACATTCCAGGGTTGCCCTCGGTTCATTTTCCTACATGGTTATTTTCCCTTATGTTGTCACCAGAGCTCCCAACTGAGTATGTAATGTTCGGTTACACCCGAACTTAGCCTTCCTTACTTGTTTTTTTTTCTTTTTTTTTTGTTTGTTACTACTAAAGATTTTATATTGGTTTAAGTCTGTTCTTATGAATTATTATTTCCTCATCTTTATTGTTCTTGCTACTATTTCCTATTCTATGTCGTATTAACGTAAAATTGTTGTTCGTATCGATATTTTTCATTTTATATTTAATTTCAATTTCAATTGATCCCTTATATTTATTATCTAACTTATGGCCCCTCTAAAAGCGAGGATTCCTAACTGAAGCCGGCCAAACTTATATTTATTTCTTTAATATGGTATTTCTAACAACTAATAAAGTTAAATGATTTGTATTTCATTACTTTAACTATTTCTATTAAACAACGCTTTTCATTGTTATTTCATTTTATTTGAGTTCTACTAAACTAAGATTATGTAATTAATTATACAGGAAATTTAGGAGCTGTAATTGATGGAAGAGCAAGATAGTTTTATGCTAGTAGGAGTAGTTCAAGTAATGAGTAAGAAGGAAGGTAAAGTGGATGCAAAAATTTTCATATCTTTGTGTCTTTCACATTTTCCAGCAATAATCTTTTTTGATCTTATGTGTCATGCGATTTCTGTGGCGGCCACCAAGACAGAATCGTCATGATATTTATGAAGAATTATTTAAATTTTTACCGGAATTTGTCACATTCACAACCTCTTGGGTTTGTGCAATTATTTGATCGTAGAGAACTTGGGTACCTATTTGTATTTTTAAATTTGCCTACTGCAGTATTCATTATTATTCTTCACTAATTTGTCCCTCAGGACAATTGTGTTTTTTCTTATTTTTCAAGTCCTAGATCGCCGGCATTTTTCAGCCTGGTCGAGTATTGTCCTAAGTCCATAACTTTCTAAGCAATCTGGTTTCTTAATTATTTTTTTTCGCTAACATTTTTCTATCCTAAGATAAAAACGAGCGCGACTAGTCTTATTGTTGCAAATTTATATAGCGCTTTATATATTTATAATATGGTTCTCTTCGTGACTTTTTCTTCATTTTTATTGTTATTATTATTAGAGATTTTTCTTTTCTCTGACATTCAGCTATGTACTCTTTGAGGGTAATTTTTATGAAGGGTATATAACTATTTAGAAGAATATTAAGTACTTTTGAATGATTTAATCGGGGATTGCCCGTATTGCTTTTTTAAATGTATGAAAACATTTATTTGAAGCAATTTTTAATTTTACAATTTATTTAATAACTAGCCTTTACCCGCGGCCCCGTCCGCAAGGATAAATTTAAATATATGGGCTATTCGCGTTAGCCTGCTTATCAAGTTATCTGTTTAAAATTTTGTTTTCTGTCTAATGCACTTTATTTTTGTAATTGAGTAAAAAAAAAGAACTAAATGACCTGATAACCTGATAGGATCCCAAATGATCCCGAAACTATCCAGAAAAAGCTACGGAATGACCCCCACGCTATCGCGGACGGATCCCGAAAACCATCCAGAAATTATGCTGGAAGAGCCCCCAAATGATCCCCAAAAAGTCCCCAAATGACCCCGACATACTCCAGAAAAAGTTCGGAAATGGCTCCGAGGGGATCCACGACGGATCGCGAAAACCATACAGAAATGATTCCGGAAGGATCCCAAAATGATCCCGAAATAGTCCGGAAATGACCCAGATGGGATCCGGCAAACCATCAAGAAATTATGCCGGAAGGGTCCCCAAATGATCCCGAAATAATACAGTCAAAAAGTCCTCTAGGGGTCGTGATCCCCAAATGATCCCGTATTAGCCCCGAAAAGGTCCCGAAATAACCCCGACTTGATCCCGAAAACCATCCAGAAATGATGCCGGAAGGGATCCCAAATGATTCCGAAAAAGTCCCGCAATGATTCCGACGGGATCCCGAACGGAATGACCGGAAATGACCCAGATGGGATTCCGCACAAATCCAGAAATGATTCCGGAAGGGTCCAAAAACTATCCCGGAAAAGTAACAAAAAATCCCGAAATGGCTCCTATGGCATCCCGGATGGATCCAGAAATGATCTCGGAAGGGTCCCCAAATGATCCCAAAATGGTCCTGAAATGACCCTGATGGATCCGGCGAACCATCAAGAAATTATACCGGAAATGATCACCTAATAGTCCCGAAATGACCCTTAAGGGATCCTGGACGGATCCCGTAAACCATCCAGAAATGATCCCGATATAGTCGAGAAGAAGTCCCGAAATGACCCTGACGGGATCTCGAAAGCATCCCTAAATGACCGTGACGGGATCCCGGCCAGATCCCGAAATCCATCCAGAAATGATCTTGGGAGGGACCCCAAATGATCCCGAAAAAGTCCCGCAATGATTCCGACGGGATCCTGAACGGATACCGGAAACCATCCAGAAGTGATGCCGGGAAGGTATTCGAATGATCACCTAATAGTCCCAAAATGACCCTGAAAGGCATCCCGGACTGATCCCGAAATCCATCCAGAAATGATCTTGGGAAGGTCCCAAAATGATCCCGAAATAATCTCGGAAAAGTTCAGAAATAACCCTGACGGGTTCCCGGACGAATCCTGAAAGCCTTCCTTAAACGATCCCGAAAAAGTCCCGAAATTACCCGGACGGGACCCCGAAAGGTTCCCGAAAACTATCCAGAAATGATGCCGGAAAGGTCCTCAAATGTTCTCCTAATAGTTCCGAAAAGACCCTGACGGGATCCCGAACGGATCCCGACAACTATCTAGAAATGATGCCGAAAGGGCCCGCAAATGATCCCGTATTAGTCGAGAAAAAGTCCCGAAATGACCCGACGGGATGCCGGACGAATCCCAAAAACCACCAAGAAATGATGCCGGAAGGGACCCAAAATGATCGAGAAAAAGTCCCGCAATTATTTCGACGGGATCCTGAACGGATACCGAAACCATGCAGAAGTGATGCCGGAAAGGTCACAAATGATCACCTAATAGTCCCAAAATGACCCTGACGGCATCCCGGACAGATCCCGAAATCCATCCAGAAATATTCTTGGGAGGGTCCCAAAATGATCCCGAAATAGTCTCGGAAAAGTCCAGAAATTACCCTGACGGGATCCTGGACGAATCCTGAAAACCAATCTTAAATGATGCCGAAAAAGTCCCAAAAAGACCCTGATGGGACCCCGAAAGGATCCCGAAAACTATCCAGAAATGATGCCGGAAAGGTCCTCAAATGTTCTCCTAATAGTTCCGAAAAGACCCTGACGGGATCCCGAACGGATCCCGACAACTATCCAGAAATGATACCGAAAGGGCCCGCAAATGAACCCGTATTAGTCGAGAAAAAGTCCCGAAATGACCCCGACGGGATGCCGTACGGATCCCAAAAACCATCCAGAAATGATGCCGGAAGGGACCCCAAATGATCCCGAAAAAGTCCCGCAATTATTCCGACGGAATCCTGAACGGATACCGAAAACCATCCAGAAGTGATGCCGGAAAGGTCCTCAAACGATCACCTAATAGTCACAAAATGACCCTGACGGCATCCTGGACAGATCCCTAAATCCGTCCAGAAATGATATTGGGAAGGTCCCAAAATGATCCCGAAATAGTATCGGAAAAGTCCAGAAATTACCCTGACGGGTTCCCGGACGAATCCTGAAGGCCATCCTTAAATGATCCCGAAAAAGTCCCGAAATGACCCTGACGGGATCCCGAAAGGATTCCGAAAACTATCCAGAAATGATGCCGGAAAGGTCCCCAAATGATCCCCTAATAGTCCCGAAATGACCATGACGGGATCCCGAACGGATCCCGACAACTATCCAGAAATGATGCCGAAAGGGTCAGCAAATGATCCCGCATTAGTCGAGAAAAAGTCCCGAAATGACCCCGATGGGATCCCGTACAAATCCCAAAAACCATCCAGAAATGATGCCGGTAGGTATCCCAAATGATCCCGATATAGGCCCGAAATGACCTCGTCGGCATCCCGGACGGATCCCGAAAACCATCCAGAAATGATCCCGGTAGGGTCTCGATATGACCCTTACGGGATTACAAATAAGGTGATGCTAATTATAAAACCATGTTAATAAAGGCAGCAGGCGCATTGGAGCGAATGAAAAGTTACATAGAAACATACAGGTAAAGCTAATAAAAGCGTGCTAATAAAAACAATTGAAGGAGAGCGGATGGCGGGAGTAGAAGGAGAGGACCACTGATCGTTCCTCCAAAATTGTCTAGATCTCGATCTGTATGTGCCAGATACCAAAAACTATTGATTTAGGATAAAATTTATATTGAGTTATAACAATTTATAGAATTTACACCAGAGGGGGAGATAAGGGGGGGGGCGGAGGGTGTCACTGCTTACTTTGTAAGCCCTCGACTTATTTGACCCCTTGAGTCTGTGATATTGGTGAAGGCCAGTATACTTAAAGTTACAATGTGTAAAAATTATTAAAAAGTAATTGCTCGAAGGGGTCGTGGGACCCCTACCCCTCTTTCCATGTTCGAAAAAAATTTCGCTAGTAGACTATTGTCTGTGTCCCAAATTTCATCAAAATCCGTGTAGCCATTCTGGCGTGATTCAGTCGCAAAGACGAAAAAATATAATAATTAAATTATAACTGTTCCTAGGGGGCGGGGACCACGCCCCTTTTGAAAAATATATAGCTAGTAGATCCTTCTAGACTATTGGCTATATGTTTGCAAAACTTCATCCAAATCGGTCCAGCCGTTCTTGCGTGATTGAGTCACAAACACAAATGTCTGGACAAACATCCAAACATCCAAACATCTAAACATCCAAACATCCAAACATCTAAACATCCAAACATTCAAACTTTGCCATTTATAATATATATTAGATAGATATTAGATTTGGGAAAGATTTAAACAACGTGACATTAGGACGGACAAGGCGACAGCTGTTTCGAGTATACCTTGTAAATCTCTTCAAAGCCTTTTCCCCCGGGAGTGGGAGTCGAACCCGCACTCCTACGATAGTTGAAATGGTTACAAACGCATTCAGATACGTCATGCCCTAGTTGTTGTAAAGTTTTTCCCCAATTGCCTTCTTTTGCATATTTTAATCTTTTACACATTGCATACTTCGTATGCAATTATGTGTCAAAGCTATGCTTGTTGGTACGGTGGCTTTCAAGAAACTTTGGTATTGTTGCTTTTTTTGTTCTATTTATAGAACTACAACGAATTAACCAATTTTGTCTGTTTGTATGATTTAATCGGGGATTACCCGTATTGCTTTTTTAAATGTAGGAAAACATTTATTTGAAGCAATTTTTAATTTTATAATTTATTTAATAACTAGCCTTTACCCGCGGCCCCGTCCGCAAGGAGAAAATAAAATATATGTGCTATTCACATTAGCCTGCTTATCAAGTTGTCTGTTTAAAAATTTTTTCTGTCAATTATTTTATTTTTTAATACAGTAAAAAAAAGAACTAACTGAGCTGATGGGCACGCTTACATAAATAGTACAATACACTTTTTTCGAATTAAAAATAATACATTTTGCTTCTAAGTTAAATTAATTGATATGACAGGGGTGAAAGAATTACTACTCATAGAACAAAGGAGTGAAACTACAATTAGCTAAAACCAAAAGAAGTTTTTAAATGAAAGCAGTGTTGCTTTTTCGGGTATTTAGTTGGTTAAAATATTACAAAAAATGTTAATTATAGTTGTAATAGTTCGTTACAGGATTCATTTAAAATAGAACGAAAAAGCTGTGATATATTAAAGATAAAACATACCGAATTTTAATTACGAATAATTTGCCGTAAATCCACGGCCATGTGTGCTGAATTACCGGTTTCGAAGAGACCTAAAATGATCCCGGAAGTGTCCCTAAATGACACCAAATAGTCACGAAATGATGCCGACGGGATCCTGGACAAATCTCGAAAACTATCCAGAAATGATGCCGGAAGGGTCCCAAAATAATCCCGAAGTAGTCACGAAAAGTCCCGAAATGACCCTGACGGGATCCCGGACGGATCCCGAAACCATCAGATTTGATTCCTGAACGGTCCGCAAATGATCCCGATATAGTCCGAAAAAGTCCCGAAAAAACTCTGACGGATCCCGGACAAATCCCGAAAATCGCCAGAAATTATCCCGGAGGAGTCCCAAAATGATTCCGAAATAGTAGTCACGAAAAAGGCCCGAAATGACGCTGACGGGAACCCGAAAACCATCCAGAAATGACTCTGGAGGGATCCCCAAATGATCCCGGAAAAGTCCACAAACATCCAGAATTGATCTCTGAAGGTTCCGCAAATGATCTCGAAATAGTCCCGAAAGTCACGAAAAACTCAGACCCATCCCGAAAATCATAAAGAAATTATCCTGAAGGGTCCAAAATTACCCCGAAATAACTCTGACGGGATCCCGGACAGATCCCGAAATCATCCAGAACTGAGCTCTGAAACGTCCCCAAATAATCCAGAAATAGTCCGGAAAAAGTCCGAAAAAACTCCGTCGGGATCCCGGACAGATCCGAAAATCACCCAGAAATTATGCCGGAGGGGTCCCAAAATGATTCCGAAATAGTCCCGAAAAAGTCCCGAAATGACCTTGAGGGGATCCCAGACCGATACCGAAAACCATCCAGAATTGATATCTAAAGGGTCCGCAATTTATTCCAGATAAAGTCGCGAAAAAACTACGAAGGGCTCCGAACAGATCACGAAAATCATAGAGAAATTATCCCGGAAGGGTCCCAAAATGATCCCGAAATAGTCCCGAAAAGGCGCGAAATAACCCTGACGGTATCCCGACGGATCCCGAAACCACCCAGAAATGAACTTTAAGGGCAACTGACCCCGAAATAGTCGTGAAAAAGTCCGAAATTACCCCGACGGGATCCCGAAAACCATCCAGAAATTATCCCTGAAGGATGCCCAAATGATCCAAGAACAGTCTCGAAACTCCCTGACATTTTCCCGAAAAAGTAAAAAAATAAACCCGACGGGATCTCGGACGGATCCGAAAACGATCCAGAAATGATGCCGGAAGGGACCCCCAAATGATCCTGAAAAATTCCCGAAATT